>NW_014579196.1:20587-27005 GCF_000485595.1 Priapulus caudatus
CTCATTAGTAAAGTAAAATCAGTTTACGCGTTGGCCGAGGGCTGCCACTAAAGTGAAATCAGTTTACGCGTTGGCCGTGAGCTGCCACTAAAGTGAAATCAGTTTACGAGTTGCCACTACCATGATTCATTGCGATCCAGTCCGGTCGTGTATCCGTGTACATGCGCGTGTATCTGTGTGTACCCGCGTGCGTGATTTTTTTCCCTAGGATAATCAAGAACATAGTGAGCGCTGCCATTGGTTGATAGACGAATTATTATAAGATAAGATATAATCAAGAGCTAATAATAATACCTATTATAGCTCTTGATATTATTAGTTCTTGATATAATAGATTTGAACTTTGCCGGTAGGGGTGAACGGCGACGTTTCCGTGGCGCTTCCTCGGGGCTTATATGGGGGTATTATGGGCTTATGGGCTTATGGGTTCGATGGGGGGCTTATGTCGGGCTTGCGAGCCGACTCGATTGGAAGCAACTGGCTGTAATTCACTACGACAACAGTGCTTAGGTCGGTCGACTGCGACGCGACTGCCTGCGACTGGCCGCCACTAGTTGCTCGGAATAGAACCGTGGGCAACTGGGCGCAACTAGTCGCTGCTGATCGCTTCCAGTTGCTCGAAATCCAGTTGCTTCCAGTTGAGTCGGCTCGCACGCCCGACATAAGCCCCCCTTTAGACCATCGATACTTTTTTTGTTCTGTAGCAATGTATGCTTACGTTTACGTGTTATGCGACCACTAATCATCCGTTCCCTTGCTTCGCAAACATGTTTATGGAGCGTGCATGTATGGTTAGCTCACGACAAGCTATAGTAACTATAGTGGGCGCAATAGTCGTGATTGAGTTATTGCGAGTGTACTTCGTCAACAATGGCTACAAAAGCAATTTGCGATACTCTGAAAAAAGTAAAAAAAAGAGTTTTCACCTGGAGGTGACAGTGCTCACGTACAACAGTGCAGACTCGCTGCGGCGTCTGTTACAATCACTGGAGAATGCGGAGTACGATCACGACAGCATCACGCTGCACATCTGCATCGATGGAGCGAAGGTTGGTGACGAGCTATCCGGACATCGACAGACCGTGCGGGTGGCCGGGCGATTCCAGTTCACGCACGGTGAGAAAGTGTTGACAGTGCGCTCGCGTAACGTCGGCGTGACCGCGCAATGGTTAGACTGCTGGAACCCAGACGTCTCTCCCGGCAATTACGGACTGATACTAGAAGACGATCTACGTCTCTCACCGTATTACTATCGGTGGCTGAAAGCCGCAATTATCACCTACAGCGGTCATCGTGAGGTTGGAGGCATTACGCTGTTTAGGGAGACGTTGGTAGCTGGACAAATACCCATGAACCACCGCGACCCCCTCTGCACGGTTTGTGGGAATCAGACGGCTTTTCTTTATCGCTTTTCTTCGAACAGCGGCTACGCTCCTATGCCGAGTATCTGGAGGAAATTCAGACAATGGTTGCTGACAACGATGAATAAAACTGCAGACACCGATCAATTTCTTCCGTATGTATTGAGCCAGAATGTCGTCATGAATTCCTGGATTACTAATGATTTTCTGCGGCGGAATGCCATGAGTATCGAATACTACCAGTATTACTTCATGGCTACCCACAATCTGTTCACGTTGTACGCAAACCTGCCCGCCAGCAAAACGCTCGCGTGCGTGCGGCGGTCAGACGGGAAGAAAGGCAAGACGAGACGAAGACAAACTGGAAAATGCGATGTTGAGCCTTTGGCTGCATGGGATGAAGCGTACGGGCAATTCTCTGCAAATTCTATACGCCTGGATTGGGACGGCTATCCCGCTGAATATTTCCGTTGACAATTTTTATGAAATCAGATATCTTATATGTACGTGTGCATCATAGGACCCGCATATATTGCAGGATATCTCTGGGTAAGCATTCCTAACGAATTGATGATGAGCCGATCACGCCTAACACAGGCCCTTACTTTATATTGATCTGGACGAAAGTCCAGTTTCTCATACCATGGCTCAGCATGGCGGCCACCTAGGTAGCACACACACACGCACACACACACACACACACCAAAATAAATAAAAACAAATTCAAAAAATATAAATAAATAAATAAATTCAAAAAAATAAATAAATAAATAAATTCAAAAAAATAAACTTCATTAGTAAGCTAAAATCAGGTTTACGCGTTGGCCGAGCCTCCACTAAAAGTGAACATCAGTATACGCGTTGGGACTGACCCACTAAATAAAATAAGAATAACGGAAGTTTAGCCACTACCATGATTCATTGCGATCCAGTCCGGTCGTGTATCCGTCCGTGTACATGCGCGTGTATCTGTGTGTACCCCGCGCGTGATTTTTTCCCTAGGATAATCAAGCACATAGTGAAGCGCTGCCATGGCTTGCAGAGACGAATTATTATAAATAAGATATAACTCAAGAGCTAAAATAATACCTATTATTGTATGCTCTTGATATAATAGATCGTTGCGTGAACTCTTGCCGGTAGGGGAAACGCGAAAACGCTTTCCGTGGCGGCTTCCTCGGGGCTTATATGGTGTTAGTATTGCGCCTTATGGGCCTTATGGGGTTCGCATGGGGGCCCTCTATGTCGGCCGCTGCGAGCGACCTCGATGTGGTGAAAGCGAACTGGCGCTGTAATACACTACGACAGCAGGTGCCTTAGGGCGCGTTCGACTGTCGCGACGCCGACTGCCTGCGATACGGGCCCGCCACGAGTTGCTCGGCAATAGAACACGTGGGCAACCTGGAAGCCGCAACTAGTCGCCCTGCTGATCGCTTCGATGGTGCTTCGCAAGTGCCAGCTTGTCTTCCAGTTGAGTTCGGCTCGCACCGAGCCGCACATTAAAGCCCCCTTTAGACCATCGATACTTTTTTGTCTCCGCTTGTAGCAAATGTATGCTTACGTTTACGTTTATGCGACCACTAATCATCGTTCTCCTTGCCTTCGCAAACATGTTTATGGAGCGCATGTATGGTGTAGGTTAGCTCACGACAGCTATAGTAACTATAGTGGGCGCAATAATGTCGTGATTGAGTTATTGCGAGTGTACTTCGTCAACAATGGCTACAAAAGCAATTTGCGATACTCTGAAAAAGTAACAAAAGAGAGTTTTCACCTGAGCGGTGACAGTGCTCACGTACAACAGTGCAGACTCGCTGCGGCGTCTGTTACAATCACTGGAGAATGCGGAGTACGATCACGACAGCATCACGCTGCACATCTGCATCGATGGAGCGAAGGTTGGTGACGAGCTATCCGGACATTCGGACAGACCGTGCGGGTGGCACCGTCCGGTCCGAGTGGTGTCGAGAATTTGTATTGTGTTTCCCAAACTCGGTATACATAGCGAAGAATTTAGCGCGCTACTATGTTTGTCGTGTGCTTGCGATTTTGGTCTGTTGCCTTTGACAGAGAACAAAACGCACCTTTGTAAATGGTTGTTTGGTTTCGCATGCGGAGCGCGCTTCAGAGAGAGGAGCGTTTTCTGATGTATTTTCCATGAAAATAGCAGTATGTCGGTGTGTTCCTCCGATGAATATAACATATTAAAGTATCCGAGTATAATTGCAATTCTTTCTGCAAATGTGATTTTCATCTCGAATCTCAAGTAGGAGAGGTCTGAGCTCTCGAATATTACATATGCGTACGTATTGTACCAGCGGCCATCATCGGTTATGGTAGCCCGTGTTAGTGCGTGCGGGCGATCCGTCGCAGGTGGAGGTCGGAGGAAGGAAGCGAAGGCTACGACAGTATACTAGAGCTACGACCTGTATTAGCTATTACGTACTCGTGTCGTATCTCGCGCGGAGCGGTGTCGGAGTAAGTATTATAACACGTACCTGCAAGTATCACTAGTACGTTGAGAGGTGAGTCGTCATGATTCCAATGCTAGCAAGTGAGAAAGTTTATGGCCCACCTACAGGCGTAGTTAACCTGAGGCTCTAGCTTGAGATACGTGAGTAAGACGCGTAACGCGAGACCCACGGCACGAACATCGGCATTCGGCAGCATATCAACTCATTATACATAACGCCTAGAACTACCCATATCTTATAGATTTAAGTATGCCCGAATCAACGACATATTGCTACAAAGGAAGATTCACCTGCCTGTTTTCACTATAGTAATATTATATCTGTCTACTAAAATGACGGAAGAGTAACGATATCACAGTCGTCTTCAAATTAGTGGAAACGGAAGTGACCCCAAGGATAGAGAACATGGGTCCCAATAAAACCAATGTGCCGTAACCCTACCCTAACCCTAATTCTAACCTTAACCCTAATCCTTAACCCTAACCAGTATACCTAACCGCGTAAGTATATGATATTAATATTATATTCTTATTATTGATGCAAATGACATTCGCGTTTTGTTGCCGCGACTCATTTCTCTATCCTTGAACCCGAAAAGAATCAGAAAACTTCATACTGTTCATAGCGGTCATAAACCAAAAAACAAACATTTACAACGGCGGTTTGTTCTCTTGATCTGAAGGTGTTCTGTCAGTCAAAGCAAATCAGTCAAAGAACGCATGATATTTGCGTCGTTAATTCACTCAAACCGAGTGAGTTGTGTTAGGAGAGAGAGAGCGATGACTAAAATTACTGTTAGAGGCGCTAGGGAGGCGTGACGAGAAAGTTCGGAAAGTTTTTGGTACAGATAATTGCGGATTTTGGCCACAATCATGAGAGGCTGAATCTTGCCAAATTCCAGCCAATCAGAAGGCGCCTAATCCTTCCTATATATACCGTTTGCGTGAAAAAAAATTCGCACATCGCTATACACTTTCGAATGTCTACGATGCACAGTTGCGATTTTTTCCCTTTTTCCCCTTTTTTTATCAAAACTGGACTCGGACTCGGACTCGGACTCGGGTGGTGTGGACTCGGACTCGGACTCGGACTCGGGTGGCGCGGACTCGGACTCAGACTCGGATTCGGGGGGTGAGGACTCGGACTTGGAATCGGGGGGTGCGGACTCGACTACAACACGGACACAACCATTCCTGCAATCTGAGGCATACTGTGGGCTATATTCGCATGTCTGATGACACTATCTCAACCCTAGACTCAACCCTACTCCCCCCTCAAGTTAGGATTCAAAACACTTTTCATTACTTTTCAGAGAGGTTACTGTAGTTAGGTTACTATATATAGTAATAATACATGTATTAAAACACAGGTAAGAATTGCAATTTCTTACAATTTCACGTGTTTTTGTATGTTTGCAACCATACTTTTTGGCTATTTGTGAGCCTGGAAACATTTTCTTGAAGAGTTTATTTGCATGGTCTGCCGCTCTCAAAGGCACATTGTGTTCAATTAAATAATCCGTAAATCTCACTTCTGCGTCAAGACAGACAATTCTCTATCTGCTGCAAAGAAGCTTGATATATTGGGTATATTGGATGGATCGATTCTACTGCACCCGCATAGCACTTGTACTTTTGAGAGACTATATGCCTCTGGCAGTCACTCCTTCCTCGGTGCCCCACTTGAAAGTCTGTCTTGCATACCATGCAATAGCCATGATTAACGCTGAATTGTACTGTAGGCTATACAGTTATACATACATTTAAGAAACTCATTTCTCATGCATTACGCTGAAATTGAAACAATCACATTTCTTTCTTTTTTCTTCTTCTTCCTTCTTTCTTTTTTTTCTTTTTTTTTGAATTTTAGGGGGGTATATTTGTACAGGCCATCTCCCCCTCCTTCAAGAGCGGGGGGGGATGCATCCCCCCATCCCCCCGGGATTTACGCCCCTGTTCCATCCTCTTACCTTTAATACACCTTTACTTATCATCTTGCAGTCTTTGTGTCACCTCTCCTTTTTCTCTCTCCCATCTAAGATTCTACCACAGGCCCTTGGAGGCTCATGTGTCAAGAAGGGTGCGAGTCTATAAGACATGAACCAGAGTAAAAGAGCGAAGCGGTAAGGCTTTTCCTTCCTCTGTTGCCTGTCCTTCGATCTACTCTCTCCCTTACCTTCTCCTCCCTGTGTCGCCTGTCATTCTACCCTCTCCCTTACCTCCTCTTCTCCGTGTCACCTCTCCTTGCCCCCTCTCTCCCCATTATCTTATTGTATACTAGTATATATATGCACTATTATTGTTTAGGATCTTACTATATGGCTTTACAAGTGTCTCGGAGTATCGTAATGAACGGTGAAAAAGCTTTAGTTTATTTTTTAGGGAACTGTATTCAGTTAGATTTGACATCATATTAATTATTATATTATTTTACAATATTATATATATGCCAAGTACATATGTATGGTGGCCGAGGGCTGCCACTACAATTTTACCTCTGAAATAAATAAAAACAAATTCAAAAAAATAAATAAATAAATAAATTCAAAAAAATAAATAAATAAATAAATTCAAAAAAATAAAT
>NW_014579196.1:27015-40806 GCF_000485595.1 Priapulus caudatus
TTCAAAAAAATAAATAAATAAATAAATTCAAAAAAATAAATAAATAAATAAATTCAAAAAAATAAACTTCATTAGTAAGCTAAAATCAGGTTTACGCGTTGGCCGAGCCTCCACTAAAAGTGAACATCAGTATACGCGTTGGGACTGACCCACTAAATAAAATAAGAATAACGGAAGTTTAGCCACTACCATGATTCATTGCGATCCAGTCCGGTCGTGTATCCGTCCGTGTACATGCGCGTGTATCTGTGTGTACCCCGCGCGTGATTTTTTCCCTAGGATAATCAAGCACATAGTGAAGCGCTGCCATGGCTTGCAGAGACGAATTATTATAAATAAGATATAACTCAAGAGCTAAAATAATACCTATTATTGTATGCTCTTGATATAATAGATCGTTGCGTGAACTCTTGCCGGTAGGGGAAACGCGAAAACGCTTTCCGTGGCGGCTTCCTCGGGGCTTATATGGTGTTAGTATTGCGCCTTATGGGCCTTATGGGGTTCGCATGGGGGCCCTCTATGTCGGCCGCTGCGAGCGACCTCGATGTGGTGAAAGCGAACTGGCGCTGTAATACACTACGACAGCAGGTGCCTTAGGGCGCGTTCGACTGTCGCGACGCCGACTGCCTGCGATACGGGCCCGCCACGAGTTGCTCGGCAATAGAACACGTGGGCAACCTGGAAGCCGCAACTAGTCGCCCTGCTGATCGCTTCGATGGTGCTTCGCAAGTGCCAGCTTGTCTTCCAGTTGAGTTCGGCTCGCACCGAGCCGCACATTAAAGCCCCCTTTAGACCATCGATACTTTTTTGTCTCCGCTTGTAGCAAATGTATGCTTACGTTTACGTTTATGCGACCACTAATCATCGTTCTCCTTGCCTTCGCAAACATGTTTATGGAGCTGCATGTTATGAGTAGCTCACGACAAGCTATAGTAACTATAGTGGGCGCAATAATCGTCGTGATTGAGTTATGCAGTGTACTTCGTCAACAATGGCTACAAAAGCAATTGCGATAACTCTGAAAAAAGTAAAAAAAAGAGTTTTCACCATGGAGCGTGCGCTGTGGGCACACATGCGTCAACGTACAACAGTGCAGACTCGCTGTCGTGGGCCGCCGTCTGTTACAATCAACTGGAGAATCGGAGTACGATCACTCGACAGTGTGCTTGCATCACGCTGCACATTGCATCGATGGAGCGAAGGTTTGGTGACGGAGCTATCCGGACATTCGGACAGACCGTGCGGGTGGCACCGTCCGGTCCGAGTGGTGTCGAGAATTTGTATTGTGTTTCCCAAACTCGGTATACATAGCGAAGAATTTAGCGCGCTACTATGTTTGTCGTGTGCTTGCGATTTTGGTCTGTTGCCTTTGACAGAGAACAAAACGCACCTTTGTAAATGGTTGTTTGGTTTCGCATGCGGAGCGCGCTTCAGAGAGAGGAGCGTTTTCTGATGTATTTTCCATGAAAATAGCAGTATGTCGGTGTGTTCCTCCGATGAATATAACATATTAAAGTATCCGAGTATAATTGCAATTCTTTCTGCAAATGTGATTTTCATCTCGAATCTCAAGTAGGAGAGGTCTGAGCTCTCGAATATTACATATGCGTACGTATTGTACCAGCGGCCATCATCGGTTATGGTAGCCCGTGTTAGTGCGTGCGGGCGATCCGTCGCAGGTGGAGGTCGGAGGAAGGAAGCGAAGGCTACGACAGTATACTAGAGCTACGACCTGTATTAGCTATTACGTACTCGTGTCGTATCTCGCGCGGAGCGGTGTCGGAGTAAGTATTATAACACGTACCTGCAAGTATCACTAGTACGTTGAGAGGTGAGTCGTCATGATTCCAATGCTAGCAAGTGAGAAAGTTTATGGCCCACCTACAGGCGTAGTTAACCTGAGGCTCTAGCTTGAGATACGTGAGTAAGACGCGTAACGCGAGACCCACGGCACGAACATCGGCATTCGGCAGCATATCAACTCATTATACATAACGCCTAGAACTACCCATATCTTATAGATTTAAGTATGCCCGAATCAACGACATATTGCTACAAAGGAAGATTCACCTGCCTGTTTTCACTATAGTAATATTATATCTGTCTACTAAAATGACGGAAGAGTAACGATATCACAGTCGTCTTCAAATTAGTGGAAACGGAAGTGACCCCAAGGATAGAGAACATGGGTCCCAATAAAACCAATGTGCCGTAACCCTACCCTAACCCTAATTCTAACCTTAACCCTAATCCTTAACCCTAACCAGTATACCTAACCGCGTAAGTATATGATATTAATATTATATTCTTATTATTGATGCAAATGACATTCGCGTTTTGTTGCCGCGACTCATTTCTCTATCCTTGAACCCGAAAAGAATCAGAAAACTTCATACTGTTCATAGCGGTCATAAACCAAAAAACAAACATTTACAACGGCGGTTTGTTCTCTTGATCTGAAGGTGTTCTGTCAGTCAAAGCAAATCAGTCAAAGAACGCATGATATTTGCGTCGTTAATTCACTCAAACCGAGTGAGTTGTGTTAGGAGAGAGAGAGCGATGACTAAAATTACTGTTAGAGGCGCTAGGGAGGCGTGACGAGAAAGTTCGGAAAGTTTTTGGTACAGATAATTGCGGATTTTGGCCACAATCATGAGAGGCTGAATCTTGCCAAATTCCAGCCAATCAGAAGGCGCCTAATCCTTCCTATATATACCGTTTGCGTGAAAAAAAATTCGCGGCCGGGGATTCCACTTCACGCACGGTGAGACAAAGCTGCTTGACAGTGCGCTTCCGTCAACGTCAGCGTGACGCGCAATGGTTAGACTGCCGGAACCACCGCTCTCTCCCGGCAATTACGGAACTACTACTAGAAAGACGATCTTACGTCCTCTCACCGTATTACTATCGGTGGCTGAAAGCCGCAATTATACCTCACAGCGGTCATCTTGAGGTGGAGGCATTACGCTGTTAGGAGACGTTTGGTAGCCTGGACAAATACCGTGAACACACCGCGACCCCCTCTGCACCGTTTCGTGGGCAATCAGACGCTTTTCTTTACTCGCTTTTCTTTCGAACAGCGGCTACGCTCCTATGCCGAGTATCTGGAGGAATTCAGACAATTGTTGCTAACAACGATGAATAAAACTGCCAGACACCGATTCAATTTTCTTCCGTATGTATTTGAGCCAGGAATGTCGTTCATGAATTCCTGATTACTAATGATTTTCTGCGGCGGAATGCCATGAGTATCGAATCTACCAAGTATTACGTTCATGGCTACCACAATCTGTTCACGTTGGTACGCAAACCTGACCCGCCAGCCAAAAACGCTCGCGGCGTGCGGCGGGCCATCGGAAGAAATGGCAAGACCGAACCAAGACAAACTGGAAATACGATTTGAGCCTTTGCTGCCATGGAATGAAGCTACGGCAATTCTCTGCAAATTCCATACGCCTGATTGTGGACGCGCTTACCCGCATAGATCACTGATATATTTTTCTTCGTTGCCATCAATTTTACGAAATCAGATATTTATATGTAGCGTGCTGCATCATAGCACCGCATATATGTGCCAGCGATATCTCTGGGTGAAGCATTCCTAACGAATGATGATGAGCGATCACCGACTAACCCACACGTGCCTCGTGTACTTCTATAATGATTCTGGACGAAATGCTCAGTTCTCAATTACCATGGCTCAGCATTGTGCGCCCACCGTGTAGGTACGCCACCACACACACGCACACACAATACGCACACACTCCACACGCGCACACGCACACGCATGCACCACGCACACACATACGTCACATACGCACACAGTCACACGCGCACACGCACCGCATCACGCACAGCACGCACGCACACACACACATCACACACACCACACACACACACACACACACACACACAGCACACACACCACACATACATATCATAGCTCTCTCTCTTCTCATATATATAGCTTATACTTACTTATATTATTTATCTACTATATCTCTATACTCTTATATTACTTACTCTCTATCTTACTCTCCTCTCTCTCTCTCCACTATCTATATAATGTACTCCTGCTTTCTAACTCTGAGAGGTAGTAGATGAAACTGAGAGGTAGTAGATAAAACTGAGAGGTAGTAGATGAAACTGAGAGGTAGTAGATAAAACTGAGAGGTAGTAGATGAAACTGAGAGGTAGTAGATGAAACTGAGAGGTAATAGATAAAACTGAGAGGTAGTAGATAAAACTGAGAGGTAGTAGATGAAACTGAGAGGTAGTAGATGAAACTGAAAGGTAGTAGATGAAACTGAGAGGTAGTAGATAAAACTGAGAGGTAGTAGATGAAACTGAGAGGTAGTAGATAAAACGGAGAGGTAGTAGATGAAACTGAGAGGTAGTCGATGAAACTGAGAGTAAGTAGATGAAACTGAGAGGTAGTAGATGAAACTGAGAGGTAGTAGATGAAACTTAGGCATAGGAGATGAGACAGAGTTACAAGATGAGAGAAGATAGAAACTAAGTGGGAAGCAGGACTGTAGCCTCTAGGGGGCATAGGGGCAGCTGTCTCTAAATTCTGGAACAAAGCAAATGCTGTTAAATACCTTTCACAATTAATGACTTATTCAATTTTGTGTCCTAGTTTCTACCTTATTGTACACAGTTCATTCCCAAGTGAAATATTTTAAACGAAATTAGAAAGTATTTCACTAAAAAGTAGTCGTTTCTGTGACACGATCGCAGCAAGGGGAGATGCAGCCAGGCAAATAATATACGAGTATGTTTTGTTGTGTGTTTTCTTTCAAAACAGGCGTGCTTGTTTAGGACAAATTGCACCGGATTAAATAAAAAAACAGTTATTCGCGGGAAAGCGCAGGGAAGGGGGGACACCCACCAGGGGTTTCACAACCTCGTTTTTTGCAGTGCCCCCCTCCCTCATTTAAGAAAAACGGAATCCGCCTCTGCATGCCAAGTGGCTGGCTCCAAAAGCCAACCAGATATAAAAGACCCACCCCTCCTGCAATGTTCGCTACGAACCTGTCATCATTACACGCTTAAGTCATGAAATATTGCGTCACTCCCCTTGAATAATTTGCTCGGCTTACGGTCCTGCTATTGCAACGTACTATATGGGTAATAGATAAGTCTGAGGGATAGTGGATGAAACTAATGGGTAATAGATAAAACTGAGGGGTAGTGAATAAAACTTAGTGATAGTAGATGAAACTGAGACGTAGTAGATGAAACTGAGTGATAGTCAATGAAACTGAAATGTAGTCGATGGAACTGAGGAGCAGTAGATGGAACTTAAGTTTAGGAGATGCGACAGAGCATACAGTAATCTTTACTTAGTACACGTAAGCTAGTTTCTTATACCGCGTATAACATAATGGACAAGTCATTGCATGCTGTTGTCGATGAAGGTCCGCATGGGGGCGCCACGATCGTAGTGAAGACTAGCACGTTATAGAAGGTGCGTCTGTCAGCCGCGTGTTTCTAGAAGAAAAGGGAGATCGGAAACGAGTTAAGATCAATATATTCCACTGTATGCCGAACAATAATCACTAACAAATAATCAAATGTAAAAATCAACTCGATGATATATGTAAGGTGTATCGTAATGAATTTTCCTCTAAAAAGAGCACTGCCATACATTATTGCTATGATTTTACATGTGAAGTGAATGCTTTGAATAATGAACGTCGATGGGTAGGGACGGGGCAGCAGTTAAAGTGGAAAGGCGTCACACGTGGGATCTAATAATATAGCAGGAAGGTGGTGAATAATACATTTTTTGACTAATTTTTGTTGGTTGAAAATGTATTTAGCCAAAGTTAAAATTGCTATGGCTTTCTCTCGTGAATCCTGACTATTAAATCAAAGC
The DNA here is from genome assembly GCF_000485595.1 of Priapulus caudatus. Taxonomy (NCBI): domain Eukaryota; kingdom Metazoa; phylum Priapulida; class Priapulimorpha; order Priapulimorphida; family Priapulidae; genus Priapulus; species Priapulus caudatus. The sequence goes on from NW_014579196.1 coordinate 32,897, forward strand.
AGAGCGACCACATTACTTGTTTTCTTAGCAGATCCTTCCGTGACCTGAACATGTGGGGTGGGGGGAGGAGAAACGAGTTAACATTACCTTGTACACTGACATATAAGTGAATAACCAGGAGGCGAACTTGAACAAATTATTGGAGGGAAGCAAATTTTCGTGTGACAAGGTAATGCATTTAACGGGTTCAAGAAAATAAACACCTATGTAGGCATGAATTAAGTTTAAGGGTGCAATTTCTTCTATTATTGTACTGGCATTTATCAGCATTTGTATTTACATTTACACGAATTTACTTGCATCAACTTTCAAAATTTTTCTATACGCATTTAATAGTCTGTATAATATATATGTGTGCGTGCGTGCGCGTGTGCGTGCGTATGCGCGCGTTTGTGTGTGTGTGTGTGTGTGTGTGTGTGTGTGTGTGTGTGTGTGTGTGTGTGTGTGTGTGCGTTTGCAAGTGTGTGGTTGCGCTCCTTTGTATGTTTGAGTGTGCACGCATGAGCGTGCGCGCCTATGCGAAAGACAGCGTTCATGCGCCCGCGCATGTGTATGTGTATGTGTATGTGTATGTGTATGTGTTCGTGCATGCGTGCGTGCGTGTGTGTGTGTGTGTGTGTGTGTGTGTGTGTGTTTGTGTGCGCGCGCGCGTGTGCGCGTCCGTGCGTGCATGTGCGCGCGCGCGCGTGTGTGTGTTCGTGTTCGTGCGTGCTTTCTTTCGAGCGTGCTTTCTTTAGACTGTGTGCGTGCGTCTGCATGAGTGTTTTATCTCCGGACTTTAATAGTTCGAGTGTACTGTATAGAATGAAGCCATCTTTATCACGTGATTTTCTCGAGTTACCAACTCATGTTGTGAAGGTGACGTGTAATTAAGTATAGGAACGCGTTAACATTTATCTCTATATACTGACACGTAAATGAACAACCAGAGCGTAGCTTGAGTTAGTGAGGGGGGAGTAAAATTTCGTGATGTACTTGAGTAATGCCATTCTTTTAACGTGTCCAAGATAAAAATCACGTCTGCATTTGAAGACACGTAGGTAATTTTGTTCAATTAATTACTGAAGGCAGACATTAATATTCACACCACATAACTACTTACTTTTCAAAAATTTTCTTTTTACATTACGTAAACTGTTATTTAAGGGGCGGCCCCTTAATTTGTTCTCCCTAAGGGTACGGCCATGAAAACAACGTTGAGGGTTATATTCTCTAACGGGGAAAGCCCGCCCTTCATACTCGCAGATTTCCATGTCTGAATATTTCATATAGGAGGAAAACAGTTCGCTTAATTAACCGCAGACTGAAAGAATCAAAACAGTCTGTGTGTGTGCGTGCGCGCGCTATGCGTGTGCGTGTGTGTGCGTGTGTGTGCGTTCGCATGCGCGTGTGTGCGTTCGCATGCGCGTGAGAGTGTACTGTATCGAATGAAGCTATTTTTATCACGTGATTTTCTCGAGTTACCTACTCATGTTGTGAAGGTGACGTAGTAGTTCTCGGGCAGCCACTGAGACCAGATACGTTTTAAAACTGTACCTTACAAGTTAGTTCGAATTTAGTATAAACTAGAGCACTCGGAGAACACAGACCTCCGCCAAGGCAGCTGAATTCTTTCAATGTGAAATTTTTTATTAATTAATTAATTAATTAAGTGGAAAAATTAATTAAATAATTAATTGGATCCGGATTAGTGCGAGTGTGCAGGTGGGGGGACTGTGGTTGCGTGTTTGTAAGTCTACAGCCAGCGCACCTAGCGGAAGTGAACTGAAACGTGCATGTTAACAAACCCACAAACCAACACTCAAACACACGCCGGTAAAAACGTAACTACACGACACGTGCCCGGGCGTTTACGAAGAAAGCATAGAGATTTGAATTTCCTTTTCAAGCTACTTACTATTCTAATGCTTTACAATTAATACTCGTAAACTTGTGTAACATTCTTGCCTTCAATTGAAACTCCATAAACTATCACATCGATGACTGTCCGTAATAAATGAATGATTTACCTACTGAATGATGTACGGCCCCATGATGTACTGAAAACAATAAAAATGCGACGACAAACAATTGACAAAAATTTCTGAATTGAAGCAAACATAGATTAACTAAAACGATAACTTCTGAAATATTTATATATTTAACCCTCTGTATCTTGTAAAATCTTAATCGAACAAGCGTTTACAAATTAAATAGATTCGTTTTTCAGTTTCAAGCTTCCACAATTAATACTCGCCAAATAGTGTGATGTTCTTACCTTCAATTAGAACCCCATCGTGCACAAATTAACTACCACGTCGATGACTGCCCATACTTTCATCATGTTAGCAGAATTCCCTAGCTCCTGAGATCGGCGATTCCATGCTGTTGCATGTTGTTGTCTGCGATTGCATTTGAATAATAACTTTTCATTTTACGACATCTTGACATTACTATTCCATTTCGCTATAAAAAAGGAAGAGACCCTCATATTTTCAACCTCAATCATAGGTTTATAAGACATTCACCCATCCGCACTTCACAAAACTCCCATGTATTTACAGTTTCACACCAGTATTGCTATCTACAGTGCATCAATGAGATTAGCAGCTTCCAGCTTCTCAAATTCTCTGCTCTTGGCTTTTACGAAGTCACGTATGATTGCTGAAAAGCACGAAAACAAAACACATTAGCAAAGTTCTTGATCCCTCCTTTCTTCCTTCTCTTCTCCCTTCTCCCCCACTTCGCCCCATCAGCAATAATTATTAATCGAAAAGATTTCCAATGGATGCAATTGAACTTTGTATATGGACGGTAATATATAATGATCAAACTTATAACGTGATTTTACACTGAGCATTTCACACAATGATTGCCAGTTGGCTGTAATTACTTAGGTGGAATCTCAAATGGTATATCCGTAACAGCACAACTAACATCGTATCAGGAGCGTATAATGACAAATATATTTGTCATTATACGCTCCTGATCGTATCAAAAATCATTGGGCATCACTAACATCGTATAAAAAACACACAAACTAGTTTATGACGTAGTGTGTGAAGCGAGGGACCGGCGTTACGATGCTCTTGATCTGACGTAGCGATGAAATCGTGAAATTAATGTTTTGTGGACACGATCCTCCATGAAAAGGCAGGAGAACAGCGAATGTGCATGTGTGCCATGCGCGTGCCTTGTCCGTGTGTGCACATGTGCCTGCGCGTGCTTTGTCCATGCGCGCTCATGCGTGCGTGCGTGAGTGTGCATGAGATGGTACTTACAGTCCAGCGTGGAGCGCCTGAAAGCCGCATCAAGCAGGGTTCAAGACCTCTACGCATTCCATCAGCCACACCATGAAGCGGGTGTCTATGTCTGCAACGAGGTCACTGTGTATGTGAATGCACATATTGAAAACACGAACCGGTAAATAGGGCTGAGAGGGTCTATGTCCCCCGGGGTACTGCCGGAACGTACTCTGAGTACGGTCCGGTATACAGGAACGTACCCTGGTACTATCTAATATGCCGGACCGTACCTCGCATACTCCACTAACGAGTCTAGGGAGTCGCCTACGCTTACTCCCTAACCCTAACCCTAACCCTAACCATATCAAATAGTGACCAGGGTACGTTCCGGCAGTACCCTGGGGGACATAGACCCTATGAGCGTAAATAGGATCTATCCATTTATTTCTGTCTCTCTCTCATGCGCTCTCTCTCTCTCTCTCTCTCTCTCTCTCTCTCGCTCACTCTTTCTCTCATTCTAACATGCTCTCACGCACTCTCACTCTCTCTTTCTCTTTCTCTCTCTTTCTTTCGCTCTCTCTTTCTCACACACACACACACACTCTCTCTCAAACTTTGTTTTTTGTCCTCTACTTTCTTCCCCACTCTGACATCATGTTGCCTATTCTTCCCTTATTCCCTGAACGCACCCCTATCCATTCTGCTTACAAATCCCACCTAAAGCATCTCTCTACACATCCCCACACCACCCAGCGTGTCTCTCTCCCTACATTTCCCTCCCCCCTCATGCACGCATACCTCTTTCAACGGGGTCGTAGAAGTATCCGCTGTCGGTCAGACTGGAAAAGACGGAGGGCACCAGGTCTGAGAGTTATCTCTAAGCGAAGGCATGCGCAGCCACTCTCTGCGACGTGTCAGCTTCCAACTCCGGTTACAGCTCGCTAGTCCGACGGCCCAATAGTCCCAAAGCCCACTAGTCCGAAAACCCACTAGTCCGAAAGCCCACTAGTCCGAAAACCCACTAGTCCGAAAGCCCACTAGTCCGAAAACCCACTAGTCCGAAAACCCACAGGGGATGGGGTACCGATCTATACCTAATGTTTAATTAATTAATTAATAAATTTTAATTTTAAATTTTTTATATTTATTTTTTTAATTTTTTTAAGGGATGTAGGGGAAGGTGTGTGTGGGGGGCTAAGTGTGTGGATGTGTGGCAAAATTTTAGACTACGGTAAAACCTCGTTATATCGCCCCTCGTAATACCGCCAATCTCACTTATCGGCGCCAGCTTACATTCACATACACACGCACGCGGCCACATACACACGCACGCGCGCACGTACAAACGCATGCGCGCACGCACACATGCACGCGCGCACGCACACACCCACGCACACACACACACACACACACACACACACACATACACACACACACACACACACACACACACACACACACACACACACACACACACACACACACACTTCTGCTCTTCTGAGCGTGCGGATCGTCCACTCAGCGGGATCCGTCATCGCTCCTGTCTCTCCTCCGACTCTCTCTCTCCTCTGCTACTGTCTCTCTTCATCATCGTCGGTTTTCGCTCACTCTCTCACCATGGGCTCGAGTCAGTCCAACTTTCTCTCTTGTCTCTCCACTCGGCTCTCTCATCCTCTCTCTGTCTCTCTCTGTCGGGACTCCTCTTTCTAATTCTCCTCCGTCCCCTCTCTCTCTGCTCTTCTGCTCTACGCTCTGCTCTCCTCACTCTCTCTTCTCCTCCTCACTGCACACCACGCCACGGAAGTAATGTGGTACGCCACGAAGGTGAATTGGAGCAGGAGCGTCGCATAAGGCGGCCAAGGACATGACAACCGGGCGTTTGTGGCATTCCCAGACATGAAATACTGTTTATGCAGACGGAATGCCTAGATTTTACCAGCGAAACAACTGTGCTGCTCACGAGATAGCACAGAACGACCACCATTGCAGAACATGTAAATGTCTTGCCGACCAAACAGACCAGCACGAGTGATCGCGAACTGCTTGGCAGAAGCATAGAATCTTGGTAAAACACGGACTTGCTTGGAACGTGACTGGCCATGCTTGGAAACATGTGAACCACTTTACAGATGGCAAAGGCATGAATGTTCTGCTGTGGACGGCGAAGACTGCCGATGCTTATGGCGAATGGATAGGCATAACAGCGTATGCGCGTCGCCGAATGGGTGCCCTTACAGCTTTCTAATCCTCAAGGATTTGGACACCCGCGCAGCTATTTCACCATCACGTACGGGGTCCACAGTCACGCTCAGCCACTGAAGCTCCAGCGTCCAGCGATATCTTTGTCTCTAATACTTACATAGGCCTAGACGGGGGTTGCAGATGGACAAGCATGAGATTAGGAGGGGTCGATGGGAGAGGGTCGATTCCCAGCAACCAACTGACTTCTATGTGGATTGTAAAATTTTCTATATAGCATCTTTTATGGGAATGTCCGATGGTGTGTGTATGTGTGCGCGTGTGCGTGCGCCGCGCGCGCGCGCCGCGTGTTGTATGTGTGGGCGTGCTGCGTGCGAGCCGCGACGCGGCGCGCGCGTGGTGTTGTGGTGTGTGCGTGTGTGTGTGTGTGGTGTTGTGTGGTGGCTGTGTGTGTGTGTGTGTGTGTGTGTGTGTGTGTGTGTGTGTGCCCGTGGTGTGTAGCCGAGCGCGCCCGCGGTAGTGCGTGGTTGATTGATTTGTGTGCGGCGTATTATGGTGTCGAAGTATTACAAAACGTAGAAACTTTATTTGTCGATGGTTTACATTCAATTGACTGATCATTGCACTACGTCAGTAGCATATAAATCACCAATGTACTTTTCGTGTCATGGCAATCATCATGGTCATAAAATAATGGCAGTTTATCTCAGAGAGCGTGAGCAGAAGTCTGGATGAGTTAATCAGCCCTCTGTAGTACATAAAAAGTAGCAACGTATATATAGGTAGAAGTAGATAATAGCGAATTCCCATTATCTACTTCTCGATATATATAACTACAGGATATGATATAGGTAGTTATATACTAATATAATTATCAAGTGAATATATAAGGTATATACTCGATATAGCGCGCGGTGTGTGTAGCGTGAGTGTATGGATTTGCGTGTGCCTCATGCTTGTGGCGAGCGTAGTGTGTGATGGTGTTCGTCATCTGAGTGCATGGTGTGCCATTGCTGTTTTTTATTTGTGAGAATCAATATATAAAACCGATAAATATTGAGACGAATGTCAAATGAAAAACGTTTCATACACACGACGACGTCAAAGTACTGCACTAAATATGTATATAAAGCAGCATATAGCAGCAACATCTAGAGTGTAGTACAGTTTAATTTATTTTTCAGTAGGCCTGTTAGGCTAGAAGGGGTCGTTGGCGGGTCGGACGATACCCTTAGCACATGCCTGTGTGCCGCATTACCTTTCATGTTAACTTGACTCAATTATCGCAAATCGCTAGCTTGCCTGATTATAGCCTTGTAAACGAGTGTAGTTTATGAAATAACGTTATATACATCACGAAACAATTATATTTCACGGTTGGTAGAAATCGCACGGTCGAAGGGTAGGAGTAAAAGCCGATATTCACAATGAAAACAGTTTAGAATAATGTTGTTTTTACTGACATGTCTAAGTCAGAATATTCATGTTCATCTGAAACTTTCCGTTAGAAATTATACTTCATTAATGATAGTGCCAGCAATGGTAGACTTCCGTTCTCATTAGTACGAGAAGGATTCGTAAAATCATTACTTATTCAGTGATGAGAGAAGTTAAATTTTTCTGTCGTTGAAGAGGAAGAAGTACGCCAAATCTTTGGGAAAAAAAAAAAAATAAGAAAAGAAAAATAATGTACCGCGTCTTAATTAACGGTTATCTTGCAATAAAGTGATTTAAGACGTCTCCTTACTTCTCTCTAACACAATAAGTACAATAATATGATGCCTTGATTTTCATTGGACGCACGGCGCAACATGTTAAATCGTTTCTGAATTTAGGTCGGCGAGAGACAGTGGTACTTCTCACCCCGCTCGGCATAGATATCTAATATTTTCGACGTTGTTATTGATTGTAATTAATAAGTGATAACTTGGATTATGCGTAAACACCCGCCAATTTAACATTGTAGATCAAATGCAACCAAAGAGGTAGAATAGATTAGATTCGCTATGAAAAGTGCTTAGAATATACATATTACGATATACAGATACAAGCTCAAGTAACAGCTAACGTCGTAGCAGACGCCATTAACATAAATTTCAATAACACAGTCATACGAAGTTAAAAACAAAGGTGTAATACAAAATTAGCAGGATTAGGTGGCATCCATAAGGCTAATATTCTACATTTTATTATAATAATAAGCAAAGCTGTCGTGCTACGACAACAGTTATATATGATCTTATAAAAAGTAAGATTAATATAAAGCTAATGAAGCTAAATATATCTGTAGTGTATATTAAATTTTTTCATTTAATAGAGCCAACCTCAGTTGGGCCCAGCCGCTTCATTTCGTCAGAATGTGGAGGGTAAGAGACTTAAAATCGACCTAACATATATATCGAGTATCCTATATATATATATATATATATAGTAATATTATAGTATATATATATGTGTGTGTGGTGTGTGTGGTGTGTGTGTGTGCTA
>NW_014579197.1:1424-3104 GCF_000485595.1 Priapulus caudatus
TCGCGCGCTCTCTCTCACCTCTCTCTCTCTGTATTCTCTCTCTCTCACATCTCTCTCTCTACTCATTCTCTCTCATCCTCTCTCTCTGGACTGCTCTCTCGATCTCATCCACTCTTCAGTCTGTCTTGTATCATTCTAGTCTTCTTGTCGTCTTTTTATTCTGTTTTACCCCTATCTCTCTTTCCTCTGCTCGCTTCTCTCTCTCTCTGCTCTTCCTCTTCCTCTCTTCTTTCTCTCTCTCTCTCTCTTTTCTCTCGCTACTCCTTGCTGCTCCTTCCAATTTTCGCTTTTATTCGTCTCGATATCCTCTTCTCGTTCCTTCTCTCTCTCTCTCTCTCTCTCTCTCTCTCTCTCTCTTCTCATCTCATCTCGTCTCCCTCCATGCTCCCTCTCTCTCTCTCTAATCTCTCTCTCGCTCTCTCTCCTCTCTCTCCGCCTCTCTTCTCATCTACTCTCTCCCATCTCTACTCTCTCTCTCTCTTTCTCTCTCTATCTCTCTCTCTCTTCTCTCTCTCTCTCTCTCTCTCTCTCTTCTCTCTCTCTCTTCTACTCGCCTCTGCTTCTTCGTCCCCTCTCTTCCCCTCTCGTCCTTCTTTGCTCTTCCCCCTCTCGCTCTCTTTCTTCACTCTTCCCTCTCTCCTCGTTTCACTCCATTGCTCTTTTTCTTCCCTACCCCCCCCCCTCTCTCTCCAAACCCTCTCTCACTTCCCTCCCTCTCCTTCTCCCCATCTCTCCCACCTCCATTACGCTTCATATTTCGCATTTTCCTTTTCACTTTCCTCTCTCATCTCACCCCCAGCGCAGAAATTGCTCTCATCCGATCGCTGTAGGTCATGTCAGGTGAGAACACCGACTTAGCCTGGCTGTTAGAGTATATTACTTTCGCTCTCCACTGTTGCTCTCTCGCGCGCTCTCTTTCTCTCTATGTAACCTCTCTCTTTCTCTCTCTACCTAATTAACTCTCCATGTGCGTTCAATTCAGCGAAAGTGCTGCTGCTACTGCTGCCACTGCTGCCGCTGTTGCTACTGCTGCTGCTACTGTTGCTGTTGCTGCTGTCGCTGCTGCCACTGCTGCTGCTGTTGCTGTGACTGCTGCTGCTACTGTGGATGCTACCACTGATGCTGCTGCTGTTGTTGTTGTTGCTGTTGCTGCTGCTGTGGATGCTGCCACTGATGCTGCTGCTGTTGTTGCTGCCGCTGCTGCTTATGATGATGATGATGATGATGATGATGTTGTTGCTGCTACCACTGCTGCTATTACTCCTACTACTGCTGCTGCTGCTACTACTACTGCTGCTGCTGCTGTTACTGATACTGCTACTACTACTACTGCTGCTGCTGCTGCTGTTGCTGGTGTTACTGCTGCATCAGCTGCAGTAGCTACTACTACTGCTGCTACTGCTACTGTTACTGCTGCTGTTACTGCTACCACTACTAGCTGCTGCTGTTGCTACTGCTGCTGCTGCTGCTGTTGTTGTTGCCGCTACTACTGCTGCTACTGACTGCGTAATAACAGCAGCTATTGTTGACGGTAGCTTGTGTTACGGGGGCTACTGCTGCTGCTATTGCTGCTGCTGCTGCTGCTGCTGCTGCTGCTGCTGCTGCTGCTAAGTGCTATTGCTGCTGCTGCTGCTGCTGCTGCTGCTACTGCGTGCTGCTGCTGCTGCTGCTGCTGCTACT
>NW_014579197.1:5440-6052 GCF_000485595.1 Priapulus caudatus
TGTGTGTGTGTGTGTGTGGTGTGTGTGTGTGCTTGTGTGCGTATACGTGTGCTTGCTTGTTTGTGTGCGTGCATGTGTACGTGCCTGTGTACGTGCGTGCGTGCGTGCGTACGTGCGTACGTGTGTTTGCGTGCGTGCGCTGGATGAACATCGCTTGTTGTTTACTTTCACGTTTGTTGTTTACTTTACCCGATCAAACTCCACCGTGCGTCTTTTCCTTTCGAGACAAAAATGCGCATCTAAATTCGCGCGCACGCACATCCGCATTTTTTCGTCCGGAATAAAAATCAAACCTGCAGGAGCTTTTAATGCGTTTTTTTACGTACCTCATAAAAACCTCTCGTTTAGTTTAAACGTCTTATTAAAACGCCAGGCGGTTTACGAACGCATAACGAGCGTGTTGCTACAGGGGGTCTTGGCGGGTTATTTTATTGCAGAATTAAACCCCGCCAGTAATAGCCAACAACTTACGACACAGACAGCAAGAGCGCGCCCTACATTGTCACGTGATGCAACAATGAAATATAAAGTAACACTAGCGCTAATGTAGTACAAGCAATATATATATATATATATATATATATATATACCTATATCCTCATAGACCTATAT
>NW_014579197.1:7463-8421 GCF_000485595.1 Priapulus caudatus
TGCGTGTGTTCGTGCGGGTGTGTGTGTGTGTGTGTGCGTGCGTGTGTGTGTGTGTGCGCGCGTGCGTGCGTGTATGCTGCGGATATCTACGTAGTGTGTGTTACACAGGTGTATAGGCCTATATCTATTTTATATCACACATGTATATATATCGTGTATATTTATTCATTATTGACTGCAGATATTTAGAAAGAGTGTGCTACATAGGTATATACGTATGTATATATATATATATATATGTACATATATATATATATATATATATTATTTTATTTATTTATTTAAATAGGGCTATATGTTATCAAGAGCTTATAATAAAGAGATATATTATGAGCTCTTGATGTTATATATTACATTGATATGTCGTGTTTGTTTACTCGTGTCCATCCCTGTTATTGTTGCAGATATCTACTGATGATGAGTTACTCATAGTAACAAGAAACGCATATATCGTGTACATTTATTTATTCATGTACATATCGTGTACATTTATTTATTCATGTTCATCATCGTCTTCATTTATTCATGGGCATCCCTGTTATTGTTGCAGATATCCACGGGTGATGACTTACTGCATCGTTCCGAGTCATCTACGCCGCTATGTGAGGAGTCTCCCGCAGCAGACTACGTCCGACACGTGTACACAAAGTCCGGCAAATCTCGTGCCAAACTCTATATCACAGGCATCGACCAACCCTACGTTAAAGAGAAGGTAAGGGAGAGATAGTGTGTGTATGACGAGGGAGAAGGTAGGGAAGAGATGATGTGTGTATGACGAGGGAGAAGGTAGGGAAGAGATGATGTATGTATGACGAGGGAGAAGGTAGGGAAGAGATGATGTATGTATGACGAGGGAGAAGGTAGGGAAGAGATGATGTATGTATGACGAGGGAGAAAGTAAGGAAGAGATGATGTATGTATGACGAGGGAGAAAGTAAGGAAAAGATAATGTATGCAT
>NW_014579197.1:12361-13475 GCF_000485595.1 Priapulus caudatus
GAGTAGAGAGAGTAGAGAGAGAGAGAGAGAGAGAGAGAGAGAGAGAGAGAGAGAGAGAGAGAGAGAGAGAGAGAGAGAGAGAGAGTGCATGAGAGATGAAACGAGTGATGACACCCACTAGAGAATTTTAACAGTTGTTAACTCTATCCCTTCACCTCTTGTCCGACAGTCGTGGATGTCCTCAGCTACTCACCATCGACATATCATGGACGGACATCTCTGATGCTGGGCTGCAGGCACTCAGTAAAGGATGTCCGCGTCTGCGCGCCATCATAGCCAAGGGCTGCCACTCGGTGAGTCACGTGACGCGGCGTCTAGCCGCTCCATGGCAACGCCGGTTAACACTGCCGCCATGTTTATTTAACGTATAATTTTTATTTTTCTCTCTCAAAAATTTCAATTATTTTATTTCAATTCATCTAATTATTAGCTTTATGTTTAGTTAACTGAATTTAATTGGTTTATAACTGGTTGGTAATTAACTTAATTTTGATGTTATATGGTTTGCCGCACCTGGTTGTTATACGTTTATTTCGTTTGTTACTGTTATTTTTGTGCTTGGTTAATCTTCGATTTAGTTTTTCTTTTACGCATGCTTTCTGCTAAGTTTCTATATTAGTTGTATATACGTTGTATGAAAGTTCTATATAATGAAGTGTCTATTGCGCGAAATATAAGCAAAACAAGAAACAAAAACATTAAAAAAAAATTTCGCCACGACTGTATCGGTATAACGTATATATATAACGTCAAGAGCTAATAAATAAATTATTATTACATAAGATATTATTTAATTAAAATATTATCATTTATTAGCTCGTGATAACGTGAGTATACCGATCAGAACCGACGCGGTTTTGAACAAAGAGAGCATCTCTCGTCGTCGGTAAATGCTTAACGATGTCGGACGACATAATCTGTGTACGCGCGTCGCCAATATTCCATTCACGAGAATGCTATAGATATCCTTGAAGATAGACGGGAGAGAGATAATGGTGTGTGCATGTGCGTGAGCGCGTGCGCGTGCGCGCGTGTGTGTGTGTGTCTTTATGCGTGTGTGTGTATGTGTGTGTGTGTGTGGTGCGTGTGCGTGTGCGTGTGCGTGTGCGTGTGC
>NW_014579197.1:14228-17972 GCF_000485595.1 Priapulus caudatus
AATGTTAGTTCACACACGCGTACCAGCAGGCGTGCGTGCGTACGTGCGTGCGTGCGTGCGTGCCTTAGTACGCGCGTTGGTACGCACGAGTTTGCAATGTTAGTTCACACACGCGTACCAGCAGGCGTGCGTGCGTACGTGCGTGCGTGCGTGCGTGCCTTAGTACGCGCGTTGGTACGCACGAGTTTGCAATGTTAGTTCACACACGCGTACCAGCAGGCGTGCGTGCGTACGTGCGTGCGTGCGTGCGTGCCTTAGTACGCGCGTTGGTACGCACGAGTTTGCAATGTTAGTTCACACACGCGTACCAGCAGGCGTGCGTGCGTACGTGCGTGCGTGCGTGCGTGCCTTAGTACGCGCGTTGGTACGCACGAGTTTGCAATGTTAGTTCACACACGCGTACCAGCAGGCGTGCGTTGGTACTCGCTAGCCCAATACGTGATAAAACAGAAGTGCAAATAGAGAGTCATAACGACTGCGTGCACGTTTGTGAAGTGTCTGGCTGTGTGTGTGTGTGTGTGTGTGTGTGTGTGTGCGTGCGTGCGTGCGTGCGTGCGTGTGCGCGTGTGCGCGTGCGCGCGCGTGTGTTTGTCACCCGCCTTGTCTCCGTGTCACCCCGCCATCTCTCCTCCCAGTACCATCACCTGTTTCACGTTGACATCTTTGCTGTGAGCGGGAAAGCGTTCGAATATCATGTAACCAAGCAGTGCACACACACTCCCCATAGCCAGGGACCGCGTTGCCAGAAACAAACATAGTTTAAACGTTAATTTTTCTTTTCTCGTAGACCGTTGCCAGAAACAGACGTAGTTTAAACATTTTTTCCCGTAGACCGTTTCCAGAAACAAACTTAGTTTAAACATTAACCTTTTTCTCATAGACCGTTGTCAGAAACAATCTTAGTTTAAACCTTTTTTTCCGTAGACCATTGCCAGAAACAAACTTAGTTTAAACATTTTTCCCCGTAGACCGTTGCCAGACACAAACTTAGTTTAAACATTATCCTTTTTTCTCGTAGACCGTTGGCGGATACAAAATGAGCCTTCATTTAATTTTTAATGTTAGTACCTTGTACTATGTACATAGTACATGTACATAGTACAATGAGTAATGTTATAACATTAGTATTAACATTGAGTGACTCTCACATAGTCTAATGTCTATACACTGCGTATGCGAAACTCAACTCGAACTCATACCATGCTTTTGTCAACGGACTAATACAACGGACTAATAGTAATAGATACACTTAAAGTTAAGACTAATGTTAAGACCAATTTTGTTAATGATTCTGCCCGCTCCCCTAATCCGTGATTATGAACAAGAGTCTCACATAGCAACTACGACCTCGCTGTGTTGAATGTTGTGACTAACTCGTTATCAATGTTTACGAGTGTTCGTAGCATAACGACAACCTCGCTGCGTTTATACGTGTTTACGTGTTGTGATCGTTATAGCGAATAACTCGTTATCAATGTTTACGAGTGTTCGTAGCTTAACGACAACCTCGCTGCGTTTATACGTGTTTACGTGTTGTGATCGTTATCCATGTTCGTAATCATGCTGCATATAACAACGTCGTTCGCTATATCCGGGTTTTTGCGTGTGGTCGCGAGGCAGTTACAAGGATATCTCTCTATTTGCATTACGAGTGATCGTACAGCGGTTATCTTTTGCGGCATGTATGTATATATAGATAGATATAACGGTATGTGTTAATGTTGATCGTTGTTTGTGTGTGTGTGTTGTTTAGATAACGGACGAGGGTCTACGATGGGTCGGGCAGCACTGCAGGGATCTACGACTGCTGAATCTACACAGCTGCTACAAGATGAACCAGACGAGAGTGAGTCATAGTTAATTCGTACTCTAGGACAAGCACTTAGATATAGCTAATGTGGCTATAGAAATATATAAGAATATGATATATATAATATATATATATATATATATATATATATATATATATATATATATATATACATAATAAAAGGAAGATAAGATAGAAGGATCTTTCTGTTAGCTTGTGCACCATGGCGTGCGTGCGGTGAAATTGTGCGTTGCAGAGAAGCATCTGAACGACATTTACGTGGCATCATTAGTCAATAGAGAATACATAAACATTAAGACTTTGGTAGTAAATGTGGTAAATCGTAATTGTGACTATGAATCGGTGCTGGCGTTTATCCGGGGCCCGATTAAGCGGGGACCACTCTCCTGTATACCGATTTACACCTGGATCGAGCTTCTCTATACATGCACTCTAGTTCGTGCTGCCCCCTAATGGCAAATTAAATCGTCAATCGGCACCAGCGTTGTAAAATTGTAAAATTTGATTTGATTCACTCCTGATATGTATTGCATAATATTGTATAACAGCTAGTGGTACATTAACGTGCTAAAAATTGTAGCATTTGTTTTGATGATATTTGTATACATCGATATTTTGTATAATTTAAAGAAATAAAAGATTGGTATCACAATACACATTGTTGAAGCAGTTAGATGCAAGCCTATGAGACCCACGTGTCTAAGTCACGTGTTTCTATACGTCCGGCAGGGATTCGGGGACGAGGGCGTGCTGCACGTTTCCAACGGCTGCCACCAGATGGAGTTCCTGTGCTTAGCCGGCTGCGCTAACCTCACAGACTCCTCTCTGCTGGCACTGAGCCAAGGCTGCCCCAAACTCAGGTGAATAGAATATCTCCTTCTACGTCTGTATATATATATATATATATATATATATATATATATATATACTAGATACGTGCATGTAGGGATATGATTTGCTATTGCACTGTGACACAAGTAATACCCATAACTTCTCAGAGTTGCAAACTCATGAATGCGTTTCCTATATATGCTTCCGAGTCGTTCTTAGGGCAACTTGGAATTCGCATTGTATCGATAATTGATATGTCTATTCATCCTATCGTTAATGCCCATTTATTTTCGCACGATAATCTAAGCAGTTTAATGTTAGTAACTGCCTTATTGCGTTCGGCAAAAATCGAATTGCTGTTTAACGTCGTTAAATAAGTTTTCATTTATATTTTATTAGACGCATAGAGGTCGCTGGATGCTCACTCGAATTCCAGGCGTTCGGTTTCCAAGCGGTTGGCTAGGTAGAGCTTGAATAGATGGCGCAGAGAAGGGATGATTGCGAGAATGAGAACCAGAAGAGGTCAGACGAGAAACATGAGAAAGAGCGTGACGAGACAACGCGCCACGCCAAGAGAGAGAGAGAGAGAGAGGAGAGAAGAGCAGAGGTTAGAGAGGGATGAGGGGGGGAAAAGATTATGATTGTATTTGTATTATTATATGGTGGTTGTGTGGCTGTTGAGAGAGCATGGAGGAAATAGGAATAGTTGAGGGAAAATGAGAGGAGGCAGAAGAAAGAGAGACCAAAGGAGAGGGACGGAGCGAGAAGTGAGAGAAGAGAGAGAGCGAGAGAAAGGAGAGAAGGAGCAGAGAGAGAGAGATTGAGAGAGAAGAAGAGACGAGCACCGAAGAGGAAGAGACGAAGAGAGAGGAGATAGAGAGAGCGAGAATGACAGAGGAGATGTGAACCAAGCTGAGCGGGGGAGATGCGAGGGAGAAAGAAAAGATGAAATAAAAAAAAAAGATAATAGTCATAGAGAGAAAAGACCTCAGCAGAGCCAGAGAGAGAGAGGAGAGCCAGAGAGAGAAGTAAAATAGAAAGAAAGACCGAAAGAAAAGAGAGAGACGAGAGAAGAAGAGAGC
>NW_014579197.1:17982-18954 GCF_000485595.1 Priapulus caudatus
AGAAACAAAGATGGGGGAGAGCGAGGGAGAAAGAAAAGATGAAAGTAAAAAAAAGAGATATATATAGAGAGAAAGAGACTCAGAGAGAGAGAGAGCCAGAGAGAGAACAAAATAGAAAGAAAGAGAAAGAAAAGAGAGAGAGAGAGCGAGACCTGTCCACACTGTATATTTGACATTACGATGGTTTGCTCTGTATAGAACTGTGGTGAGTTGAGGAGGATGGATTTGGAGGAATGCGTGCTCATCTCTGACGCAGCACTGCTGCATCTAGCAGCCGGCTGCCCCAAGCTACAGAGACTCGTAAGTGTCAGCGAGCGATCTCACATCCCACGCATGCCGTAGCCGCGTTGCCAGAAACAAAACCATCTTAAGTTTTAATCGTAGTTTTGATCTCTTTTAGTCTTAATTTTAGTCTGAACATTGGCTTTTTCTTGTAGACTGTTGCAATGGTGCAAAACCACAGTTATGTATTGCATAATATAGAGATATAGAAGGCTATGGGAATAAAGAAGGGGAACAAAATTAGTCTTAATTTATTATTTCTTTATTTTTTATTATTTCTTTATTTATTGTTATATAATTTTAGTCTTAGCATTGGCTTTTTCTTGTAGACCGTTGTCAGAAACAAATTTAGTCTAATTAACGTTAGTCTTAACCTTAACTTTTATCGTAAACGGACCTCTACACACTGCGTATGAAAAACTGGAGACTTTACCACATGAACACACTACCTCACACCTATGGATGCTCTCTTCTTTCTTCCCCCACAAGCTCACAGCTACGGATGCTCTCTTTTTTTCCCACACAACCTCACATCTACGGATGCTCTCTTGTTTATTCCCTCACAACCTCACACCTACGGATGCTCTCTTGTTTATTCCCTCACAACCTCACACCTACGGATGTTCTCTTGTTTATTCCCTCACAACCTCACACCTACGGATGTTCTCTTGCTTCTTTCCGCCGCAGACT
>NW_014579197.1:19306-23172 GCF_000485595.1 Priapulus caudatus
GAGAGAGAGAGAGAGAGAGAGAGAGAGAGAGAGAGAGAGAGAGAGAGAGAGAGAGAGAGAGAGAGAGAGAGTGAGAACAAGAGAAGAGAGAAGTATAACAGCAGAAGCTCGCTCGCGCTCTGCCACTCGCTAATCGACCACCTCACCATTTTTTCTTCCACCAGAGGTCGCTGCCGCTGCTCAAGGTGCACGCCTACTTCGCGCCCAGCACTCCCGTCACGCCGACAGGACCGGCACCAGCGCCGGATGCCGCCCGCCTCTGCTGCTGCGTCCAGTAACCTAGGCAACAGCACCAGCGCCAGCGCTGGATGCCGCCCGACTGTGCTGCTGCGTGCAGTAACCTAGGCAACAGCACTGCCGCCAGCGCCGGAGGCCTCCCGCCTGTGCTGCTGCGTGCAGTAACCTAGGCAACAGCACCAGCGCCACCGCCGCAGGCCGCCCATGGGGGATGAGGTCTGTAGCAGGGAGCGAAGCATCCCTGATGATGCGGTGGATGGACGGCGTTGCCATGGTTACGAGGGCAGCAGACATACGCTGTAGCGGCGACGGAGAGGGGGAGGCGGACAAGGAGGACAGCCCCCAGCAATGGACGGGGACAGACACTACCAGCACACGAGAAAGAAAGAGAGAGAGAGATCCTTCTAGTGAGAGAGAGTTAACTTTAACGTGAACACGTGCTTGGGTGTGAGCTACAGTTGGCACATCTACCTAGCTGGTAAATCTATCAGGCTGGTGAATCTACCAAGCTGCGATGTGCAGTTAAATTGGACACGTACAACCGTGCAGCTGGGCTATAATAGCTGGCATTTTCAGCTAGCTCTGACGTCACTGTATCCGCAGAATGAGTCGTATAATCATTCCATGTATAAGCGCTGTACGGTGCTGCCCCCTATTCTTGTGATATACCACTGTAGTCGTGGCGTTTGTATTGCAGCCTCTTAATTTGCATGTCGATCGTTTTATTATCGTTATTATTAATAATAATCTTATTATTATTGTCACTGGTTGTACTTTATGCTGCTATTTATATAATATTCGTGTTTCTAGTGCGTGTGTGCGTAGCTGAACGTTCGGTTCGTGACTCTTCCTAGTTCTTTTTGTCTCTTGCTTCGGTTTTCTTGTCTATTTCGGTGTGTTTTTTAAAGTTATTATATTTAAGTCGTACTATGCATGCCAAAACATTGTGAGCACTGAGTGATTTCTATATCGTGAGGGGATACCTATAGCTTGCTACATAACATGATCGGGTTTTGTGTTTAATGGCATCAAAACGGTAGCATTATGGTTAGTCTTAATCAGGCTTAGGGTTAGAGTTATGGTTGATATCTCCTGTTTGGGTTGGGAGTGTGTTTAATGCCATATCTAGAGCTACGGTTAAGGTTAGGGGTTATGGTTATTGTTAGAGTTAGCGCTCAGTTTAGGGTTAGGGTTAAGGTTTGGATTAGGTTTATGGTGAGGATTAATTTTTATGGTTATAGTTATGGTTATGATTATAATTATGGTTAGGCTCGTGGTTAGATTCATCGTTGGTGAGTAGGTTTAGAGTTGGGGTTTTCACGTGCGTGCGTGCGTGCGTGCGTGCGTGCGTGCGTGCGTGCGTGCGTGCGCATTTGTGGTGTAGGCAGGGAGGTCTGGATATCTGAGTGTATCTGAGCTTGTGTACGCTCATGTACGCGCGTGCGTACGTGCACTCGTGCGTGCGTGCGTGTGCATGTGTTGTAGGGATGGAGGTACTGCAGACAGATGAAATATTATATCCCCTCGCGATGTAGAATGTAAGGGTAACTTGTTGCTACCCTGAACCAGAGGTCCAGTCTACCGATTTATCAGTGATCGTCTTTCACTACCGTTTTATATTAAACACAATTTCTGCGTATCACTCTGAGTGCGTTCGTTCGTGCTTACGTGCGTGTGTGTATGCCTGTGAAGGTGCGTATGTCTGTGTATGTGTATGTGCGTGTGCGTGTGCGTGTGTATGTGTGTGTGTGTGTGTGTGTGTGTGTGTGTGCGTGTGTGTGCGTGTGTGTGGTGTGTGTGTTGTGGTGTTGTGTGTTGTGCGTATGAGTGTGCGCGTGTGGTGCGGGCATGTGGTGTTGCGTGTTGTGTATGATGGTGTTGGCTGTATGTGTGGTGCCACGTGTGTGTGTGTCTGTGGTGGCGTGCAGATGCGTGCGTGCGGTGCGTGGCGTGCGCCCGTGCGTGCGTGCGGTATGCCGTGCGCGTGCGTGCGTGCCAATGTGTGTGCGCGCGTGTTCCTCGCGTTTTACATATAATCCAATCAGTATAATTACGGAAACGCATATGATATCTATTAGTAAGTATTGGATATAACTCGATCCATGAATGATCCAGAATAGATATCCAACAACAGAATTAAGTATTTTATTCCCTGTGCAACATATATACATAATATATGCATATAACCAAATACATGTGATATATATATATAATATATATATATATATATATATATATATACTTGCAATGTTGCTTGCAACTATGCATTGCAACCAATGTACTTTGCATGTGTGTGGAAGCTAACACTGCGAGAAAGCAAAGCTGGACTTATATCTTCATATATTGGGGCTTCAGTTAAAGGATTTCTCAATCCAGCAGGCCATCGGATGACTATACCGGATAACCGATACCAATTACCGCTACCGATACCGATACCAATCCCGAATTACCAGATACGTCCATAGGGCCAGCATAAATGGTGTTTTTGTAAATATCGTAATAAGGTTTTATACGATGACTGGTTCCCTGTTTACTATACATTTATATAGTATCTATCAAGAGCTAATAGCTAATTTATTAAATTAATTAATTAAATTAATTTAATTAATTAATAATTTATTAGCTCTTGTATCTATGCTACATATTTGATACGATGCGATTCGATGTGTCACACGTTTATCTGTCAAATAAAAATGAAATACCCACCATTTTTTTTGGCTGAATGAAGCATGTTTCACGAGTTTGCGTGTTGGGGTTTCGATGCAAAGTTTAAATGGGACGCACGCAACGCGTTACGCATGCACTCGCACGCACCACCGCGCCACGGAATGCCGGCGCACGCCGCACGGCCCGCCACACACACACAAACGCGAGCAACGCACGCAACGCACGCACGCACGCACGCACATTATTTCATAACTTTATCTTGGGAAACTGTTCATTATCTAAAATTGTGTGCGGTGGAATAACTTGTTAATTATCACTTCCATACTTACGAAGTCGCAGATGATGTAGGACCAGATTTTACCCATGCCACACTGGTGCTGTCAAGCCTGCCGCTTCCACTTTGAACGTATTAAAACGGCCGAGAATAATGATCTTTTGGCAGTCCCAACGGCGATCGACGTTGCAGCGCTTCCTTTGCCGCATACAAATTAGCAATAAGCTTTGGGAATCGTGGCGCGATGCTGCGCGCGAAAGTGAAGCCATTGTATATCAGATTTTACCATGCACACGTGCTTGTCAGCCCCTGCCCGACTACCAGTTGTTGATTCGTAATACAGAACGGCCGAAGGAATTTATCCTTGGCAGTCAACGGCGACCCGAACGTTGCAGCGCCATTTGCCCATTACATTAGCAATAGCTTGGAATCGTGGGGCGCGATGCCTGCGAGCGAAGTGACAGCAATGGTAGAATAAAGATTAGTTACTCTGATAACAATGCGCGGGCAATACAAGAGAAAAAGAGAGGAGAAGAAAGCAAGAAGAATGAAGAAAGAGAAGAAGAAGAAGAAGAAGAAAGAAGAAGAAGACGATGAAGAAAGAAGAAGAAGAAGAAGAAGAGAAATAGAGAAGAAGAAGATGGAAGAAAGAAGCAAGAAGAAGAAGAAGAAGAAGAAGAAGAAAGAT
>NW_014579197.1:24146-25838 GCF_000485595.1 Priapulus caudatus
GGATAAAGAGAGGGGAGAGGGGAGAGGGGAGAGATAGAGAGAGAGAGAGAGAGAGAGAGAGAGAGAGAGAGAGAGAGCACGATAGCGAGGGAGGGAGAGACAGCTAGAGCGATCATGGGCATTATATGTATCCGCGTTATAATGCGCGAGTTGGCATTTGAGACACATCCGGGTACAACATATGCAGCTATACTTCTGACGACACATAGAAAAAGAAATGAGCTGTCCATTGCTTTCAGGCTTGCAATATCAGCCATTTACGAAAACAATGGAATAGTCGTGTAACACAGGGTGGGTGGTTAGCCACCCCATCCCTCTCCCCCTCAAACTTCCACGAGGTACAACGACACGTATATCGAAATTGCATCAGCAAAATGTACCGCAACACACACGTGACTGCGGTCTGAGCGTCAGTGCGTAACGATGACGTCATGACCCGCATTCTGACCAATCACGAGGCGCCACGCTGACATATCCTGGTACGCATTCGGTCGTCGTTTGTGCCAGTTTTCCTTCGATTCCTGAATAATGATGTAAGTCTGCGAGAATTTACGGTTTTCCAAACAGTTGGTAGTAGTTTGTCGAATGTAGCGGACGGACGAACGGAAAGGCTTGGCCTTCTTCTACTTTAACGATGTCTATGACGAAAACCATCATCATTACTGGTGTACCAAGGGCTGGTAGCGGAAATTTGCCTGCCATTCGTTCGGCCAGCCTGGTCAAGAAAGAGAATATGGATTTTGGCAACAACAACAACAGCAGTCTTTGCGTTGCGAGAAAGCGACAACGTTTGACCAACCTTTCGCCAAATGAGAAGCTCCTTAGAAGGTATGTAGTGTGTGGTTTTATTGATCTAATATTAATAATGTTATATCTTTGTGTGAGACGTGAAACTTCTGCCATTTCGTTTGTTGTCATGCATGACGGGATTGATGCAGTCAATGACAATCATATGATTCATTATAACTGTTTAATATTATTAACAAGGTCACAGATGTTATGCCTGTTTTGGTTTGTGCGAGTTTTACGTAGCTAAGCTAGGGCGCTAGTCAGAGTAAACTGGTAATCGCAATCGTTTGTTTATTTAGTATTATATCAAAATGATTATAAATATTTCTTGTGTAACATTTGTAATCCAGTTTATCATTAGCCGCCGACCAGATCTGTGCTACGGATATGATCTATACATTCGGATTGTCTATACGCTCTCATACCTAGCAATACTGTTTCTTGGAGGCTAGCAGATCATTAGATACAATAATGTAACTCAAAACCAAGAGGTAATGGGTTACCAAAAGCTCCCTATCCTTTTGTAGCTGGAGAATGCCCGAGTGAATCACTCGCGGGCTGGGGCGTGGTGGCGCGGCCGGTTTGCTGGTGCGTTTTCAGAGACTAGAATTTCAAAGGGTTTTTATTAATCCACACAAACCGTTCTCCGCTATCTGGCAACTTACTTATGTCATCGCGATATACTCTGTATTAAACTAGATATTACACCTAGTTACAAAAAAATTCCGAAGTGACAGCGGTCAATATATCTTGAGCGCGCTGGTCATTTTCTGTTGACGCTGTAGCGTAAACGCATTTCCACATGCGCTATAAGCGAGTCGCTCAAACGCACGCGCCCATCCGATTGGTCGTTGAATCCGCTCTTGCTTCAACCGAAGTCACGTCACCATCAACAAAAATGCC
>NW_014579197.1:26836-30773 GCF_000485595.1 Priapulus caudatus
ATTTATTTCCCAAGGCGTTATTTCGAAATCTGGCGCGACCGCCGCCATCTTTGTCTCGTTAAGTATGAAAGCGAATGGACTGGCGTACCCGTAGCCTCGAGACATTAAGATACGCCTGGCGTACCCGTAGCCACTGCCTTTTTGTAATTCCAGTATCATATGCATGTTATATTAATATCATTATTATATTACTATATTAGCTATAGCCATTGAAAGAATGTTCGTTCTTCGGTTCTTCTTCATTGGTTAATTGTAAAATTTGGGCTTGTTCTATTGCAATCTGCAGTGTTGGCCTGTCTGTTATGTAAACTTTGTCTCTCTCCATCTTCGACATATTCACTTGGACTAATATATTTACAGGGGCAGGGCCGGAACTAGCTCCAAGAAACGGTATTGCTAGGGTTAGAATACCCTAGCATTGACGTTAGTCACACAGTTACACGGTGTATTGACGTTAGTCACACAGCCTGGTCGGGTTAGGCCGGAACTAGCTCTAGTAACTATAGCTCGCGTACAGTTGCCGCAGGTGTACAGTGCCTGCGGCAACTGTACGCGGGCTATAGTTACTAGAGCTAGGCCGGAACTAGCTTTCGAGAGACGGGGGGGGGGGGTTGATATTTGAGGGAATTTAATTAAGGCGTGCTGAAGGCAAAAGCCGTACTAGGTGGCCCCATTTTACTAGTATCATAACATCAGGAGTGAATAATAATAGATTAATATTAATAATCTATTAATAATCTAATAATAGATTAATATTAATAATCTATTATTATTCTTTCCTGATAACATTAGCCAGTGGTTGAACAGGGTGGGGTGGGGGGTGGGGATTTGAAACCCCCACAACCCCCTTCTAGATGGTCCAATGGGTGGCATTCTAATTTATTTGTGTTGTTTGTTTTATTTACATGTTATAAGATATAGTATACATTTATATATACATACATACGGTCATCGTTTCTCTGTAGTGCCGCCAATCATCAAGTTAGCGATTCATCAAAGCAATGTTCCTTCTAATCGGGTTTCGTACGTCTTCATCGTAATAGGAAGATGAAGAATCGTGAGGCGGCCCAGACTGCGAGAGATCGCAAGAAGGAAAGGATGGACACACTCGAAGACGCACTCACGGCGTTGCAAGCGCAGGTTCGTGCATGCTCGGCCGATGCTGTAGCGACGTAAAATAATGCTAGTGGAAAGTTAATAGGCGACAGAGTGAGATAGGATGAAAGCCCATAACGAGAAGACCCTTCGAGCAATTAATACTAATAGTCGTGTGCATGCGTATACAGAAATGTGAGAGGGGCATCTTATTAATATCCACACGCATAACATCCAACTGAAATATGCGAGGACGCAGGCGAAATAAGGTGTCACGTGGCAGGGTGACAATGGTCCACATGGCACAGTGACCGTGGTCCTGAATTTCCATTAACCTAGTTCACCTGCGTCCTCGCCTATTGCAGTTGGATGCTGTGCGGGTGGATATTACACACACACGGATATTGTTGCCCGCAGTCTCTTCGCGCGGTACCCCTCGGCATAACTCGGTCTGTCGCCAATAAACTCACTGGCATTATATTCCGTCGCTACAAATTGCATCACGCACTCAAACATTCTGTGATCAGGACTACTCCGTTTCATTTCTCTGCCTGAACTTGCATCAGGTCACAGGGAAAAATCTTTAGAGCCATGTATGTTTGTGATGACGCGTGCACTTTGTGTCGTCGTAGTTAGTTCGTATCGGTTCGGCAAACGCCGAGAGATGATAAAACGTTACCGATAGACGGTAGATTCTAGCTGGTTCCGAGATTGTGTTCCCGCGGTAACCGCAACATCTGTCATCTTGCACTACCAACGGATGTTTGATTTTCTTGTCCATCAGAATAAGGTGTTAATTTTTTATATAAAAAATTAACACCTTATACTATTCTTTTATAATTATAATTTATATATATATATATACTGATATACATACATACGTACATACGTACATACGTACGGACGTACGGACGTACGGACGTACATACATACATACATACATACATACATACATACATACATACATTTAATTAGTATAGCCATAGTAACCGTTCCATCTCATTCGCAGAACAAGGCGTTGAAATCAGAAAACGTCACGTTCCGGCTGAACGCGCTCAAACTGAAACAAGAGAACGCCGAGCTGCGTCACCGGCTCGAGCTCCCGTCGCAGCCAGCGGCGTCATCTGGTGAGAGAGCCTGCGCGATCGAAGGGTCCGCAGCATCCACGAAGCTACCTCTGCAGCAGGAGCAAGCGTGCAGACTCTCTCTATCGATGACGTCATTACCCGCTCTCCTGACCCTGCTCAGGTAAGATCATACCTCGTTATTACCTGTTCGTTATCACTGACCCGCACACCTGACCATGCTCATGTAAGATCATACCTCGTTATTACCTGCTCGTTATCACTGACCCGCACACCTGACCATACTCATGTAAGATCATACCTCGTTATTACCTGTTCGTTATTACTGACCCGCACACCTGACCATGCTCATGTAAGATCATACTTCGTTATTACCTGCTCGTTATTACTGACCCGCACACCTGACCATGCTCATGTAAGATCATACCTCGTTATTACCTGCTCGTTATTACTGACCCGCACACCTGACCATGCTCATGTAAGATCATACCTCGTTATTACCTGCTCGTTATTACTGACCCGCACACCTGACCATGCTCAGGTAAGATCATACCTCGTTATTACTTGCTCGTTATCACTGACCCGCACACCTGACCATGGTCAGGTAAGGTACCTGCTCGTTATTACTTGCCCACACTCTTGACCCTGCTCAGTTGAGTTACCTGCTCGTTAGCCATGGCTATGGGTGTCTTGTTCCTCCTGAGATATGCTACTTACTTGCCATACTACTACATGGGTATCATTACATGTTTGCTGTTCATTACCAAGGATGTATATAGAGGCAGGGCCATCCTTAAAAAACTGTTTTCTGTCCCCCGACCCATGATTTTTTTAGTGGGTAGGTAGGTAGGTCTTTTTGTGTGTGTGAGGCATAATAGTTATTTTAAGTCTGTCCTCATTTTTGCCACACATGCTTTGTGTTTCAGTTTTGACTATGAGGAATGTATATATGCTCCTTCCAGAATACCAGTAGAAGAGTTATATTTATATTTATATTTATATAGACAAAATAAACAAAAAACAAAAATGGAACCCAAAATATCAAAAAAAAATTTGGTGTAGCGGCTATTTTCGGGGGTCGGTCGGAGGACAGCAAACATATAATTTTTTAAGGATGGCCCAGTGTGGTGTGCTAGTGTCATATGGTGTAACCTGATAAAATATTGTGTAACATTCTGTAGCGACAGTGCTGTTAGTATTGTTACGTGTTGCAATCTGTTATAAAATGCAATGGTATGATGTACTGAAATGCATTGGAATCCGCTGTAATGTGCTGTGACATAATGTAATAACGTGATGTAATATGCTGCACAGCTTAATGTAACAGGTACCGTAATGTCCCGTAACGTGTTGTAATGTCCCGTAACGTGTTGTAATGTGCTGTAACGTGTTGTAATGTGCTGTAACGTGTTGTAATGTGCTGTAACGTGTTGTAATGTCCCGTAACGTGTTGTAATGTGCTGTAACGTGTTGTAATGTGCTGTAACGTGGTACGATGCTTGCGTGCTTCAGCATGATGTTCTGCTTGAGCTCATCAGACGTATTGCGGGCGAAGGTGAGAGCGGGGACGAGGCCGGCCCTGAGAGCGAGAGCCACAGCCAGGTGAGTGGCCCTCTATGTACTCGCACACGTGATCACATGATCTCTGTATTACTTACTGTCTGTCTCCCTCACAGTCTATCATTCTCACAGACTGTCTCTCTCGCTGTCTTTCTCTCTCTTCTCTCTCTCTCTCTCTCTATCTCTCTATCTCTCTA
>NW_014579197.1:31609-34003 GCF_000485595.1 Priapulus caudatus
CTCTCTCTCTCTCTTTCTCTCTATGACTCTCACTCTGTGTTAAAACGAACTTCTCTCGTTTCGCATTTCAGTCAAGAGAGGGCGCTGAGGCAGCTGGCGCCTCACTGTCGTTGGTGGGGGCGCCACCAGCGCTCGTGGAATCCAGCAATGAACTCGTAAACTTTGATCACATGTACTACAAGACGGGCGGCGGAGACAGAGTGATCGTTGCCGACGGCAACGACAGCGAGACGACGACAGCCGGCGAACTCCCGGCGCGCCGCGGCGATGGTCGCCGCGACGACGACGACGACGCGGCAGCGGACGACTTTGCAGAACTGATGGATATCGACTTTAGCGACCTTGACCTCCAAATGCTGCCGACATGCCTGCTAGATGGCGCCACCTCCGCAGACGAGAAGAAGACGGAGGATGGAGACACGAAGCCGGCGACCTCTCCCGCTCCGCTCGACCTCGACGATGCCAGCGCCGCCCTGGTGGGCTGCGACTCGGCGTACGGCAGCGAACCCTGCGGCGTGGGGTCACCGAGGTCGTTAGGGTCACCGAGGTCGTTAGGGTCACCGAGGTCGATGGGGTCGCCGGGGTCGGCGGCGGAGGAGGACGGCGGAGAATCGTGGCAGGAATCTTTCGGCGAGTTGTTTCCAGATCTGATGTGAGAGAAAGATAGAGAGAAGGTTGTGTCGTCTAATGGTGACAGCGGAGTTTTATGTCGTTTTAGTTTGTGGTTACTAATGTTTTTGTGAACCGAAAAGTCTGTAATAATAATGGTAATAATGATAATGATAATAATAACAGTGGTAATTACAGGCTTTAATTAAATTTATTATTATTCTTATTATTTTTATTCGTCTAATTGTTATTGTTAGTACTATTATAGGCTGTTTGGTTCGGTGTTGTGGTGATAGAGAGTGGAATTGTCTAAAGGAAATCAATCATACGGCATATACGGATACACGTATATATATATATCAATATGAAATCATATGGAAGTGCAAAATTTGTCCTTTATAGACAAGTGGGCATTTCAAAGATGACTATGCTAATGCACGTTCGACTGTACACAGCTGTAATTTTACGCTGTAGTATGTTTTAATTTTACGCGCATCTACCACTGGTAGTAATGTACAAGTTTATTCATCAGTGGCGTATCCAGCATAGGGCGGAGCCGGCGTACAAAAAAGGCCCCCGTTTGCAGGCCCAGAAAAAAAGTGTTAAATCCTAAATTGTACGTTTGAGTCTAGGATAGTGTCATCAGGCATCAGAATATGGCCCACAGTATGCCTTAGATTGCAGGAAAATGGCAATTATTTCAAATTTTTAAAATGGAAAATATTTCGAAATTTTCCTGGAGGAGCATGCCCCCAGACCCCCCTAGCGCTGGCATGCCAGCGGCACGCGTGGTTGCCTTAATTAGGCAGCCCAGGTACATTTCGCCCCCCTGTGCATCCATTTCTGGATACACCACTGCTCGTGATGGTGGTAGTAATAATGCCCGATTATTAAATGTTACAGTGAAATGTTTGCATGCACCCAATTGTTCCTGATCAGTTCACTAAAGTATTGCCAACGGTGTCGACTCCCGAACGAAACTTCGATTGTTATAAATATTTATCGCATTCGTAATTTAACCAGATTTATTGTAATTGTATTGTGATTGTGCTGGGAGGGGTATGTAACTTATGCGCGTGCGTGAGTGCATCTGTGCGTGTTTATGCGTTAGAGATTACGAGTAGTAGTTATGTCAGCTCGCGTCGTTGTCGTCGTTGGCCTGTAGGTGGCGCCGCGTGGAGTTAGCTGCGTGTCGAGAATGTAAATAAGCAGAGGCCGTATGTGACAAAATAAAATGTGCTAAAAACCCGTCATATCGCTGCTTTCCTTGTTTTTCTCGCTTGATATCCGACGAAACCTCGCAATGTACATATTGCTACTATGAGAACTGTCATTACTTTAAGTTTTATCGTATTAGATTTATTTTTATTTTTTCGTATTAGGTTTAATTTTAATTAGGTTAGATTAGACGCTGTTAGATGTAAAACAATTTAATTCAACAACAACAAACGTGATGTCTCTGTGCCAGGATAAAAGGGTGAGACGAGGTAATGTTAGGGTAGATGTACCACCTTTCCTTACTTCGCAAAATATTGCCGTATATTAATTATAGTTGCTATTATAACAATGCTGCAAAACTGCACTTAGGTGTCTATGCTAATAAATTAAACCAGAACCTTGAATTATCTACGAGAATTTATCACATTTTTTTTACAAGAATGGCGAAATAAGGTTTTTTGTGTGGATTTATAGAGAACGCGTGGCTTCCTGTGATATATAGTGGGCAATGAAGGCTACCGCCAGATGGCGGTCTGAGTCCATAGCTGGTAAAATACGCGCATATAT
>NW_014579197.1:34750-40708 GCF_000485595.1 Priapulus caudatus
ATCTACACATACATATATTATGTACATTGTATGTGTGCTCGTACTATCTCAGCATAGATTTATGCAATAAATTGGTATCAGTAGACCTGTGTTTCTGATTAGGAGAACGCCCTAGCCTGTAGGGTGCAAACCTCCTACTTCACACCTCCCGTCCTTCCCCTTACCTCCATCGTCCATCCCCCAGCCTCCTTCTACCGCCCCTCAGCTATCTTCCCTGCCGTCTTTCCTCGGTCTCCCACCCCTCTCTCCCTCAGCAACCTATTTTACGCAGTTTTCTTTAGTCCGTACTGCACGCCTGAAACTGTGCTCGCGCAAGCGCAATATCTCCAAAGAAGAAGAATATTTTGCGAGATTTATGCATTTAAAATGGAGAGTAGATATTCTAGCATAGATTTCTTTAATAGCATTCCATCAGTAGACCTCTTTTATGAAATAGGAAAAAGACATGGGATGCAAGGTGCTCGCTGCATATAACAGTCAGTACACAATCTGGCTACGTTAGTGTGTTAGCGTATGCGTAATATCTCACCAAAGGAGTTATATTTTGTGATGAATATCCATTTAATATGGTTATGGTGTATCTCAGCATAGATTTATGCAATAAATCGTCGTCATCGTTGCCGTCCTCGTCGGCAGTAGCTGTTATAGTGAATGCAATTTAGCGATGTGTCAGGACACACACGTCATCTGTATGTCATGCAAGCTGCAACAGTCTATATAACGACAGCAAATCTATAACGACTGAACATACTCAAAACACACACATATTCACACTCCACCTTCATTTATTACAGTAAATTATATTAGTATTGCACAGGAAAACGTGAAAAACGACATTATATTACTTCCACTAATACATTCTCACATTATTTTTAATAATAACATTTTTTATTCAACATAGATCGAGGTCTCAGAAAGCATATTTACATGTTTATTTGCGTTTATAATAATTATGTATATACCGCACCTGTAAACAGATCAAACAAGGCGCTAATACACATCAGTTTCTAACATTGATAATACCTATTAAATAGCATATGTGGTTGCTATGGCGCCTGCAGCATATACAATTGCTATGGCGCCTGCAGCATATATAGTTGCTATGGCGACGTCTGCAGTATATATAGTTGCTATGGCGACTACAGTATATATAGTTGCTACGGCGACTGCAGCATATAAAGTTTCTATAGCGACTGCAGCGTATACTGTTGCTATGGCGACAGCAGCGTTATTGGTATAGGCCTCGCTATTCTTGGATATCTACATCTACATAGAAGCGCACCTCATTTACTTCAAGCAGCAGCATATAAATATATGATCAGGAGTGAATTAAAACATTGTTTTTATTTACTCCTCATGTGACCACGCGCGTATTAGTGTCTCGTAATCATATTCTCAAACACATTGTATAACGGCTGAGTGTTTCAAAGGACATGCATACAGTATTACTGTTTAATAATATCGCGAGTAGAATATAATCATGACAACGCACGTTACCGGCGGCTATTGCATTATTAACGTCCTGGTAAAATATCCTGGTGAGACGTCTGTGATTGTCTCATCATTGTATTCATTCATTTATTCACTCATTTATTCATTCATTCCTTTCGCCGACGAATCGCTGACCTCGTAGGTGGCACATGGCGTCACATATGACGTCACATATAGACGGACGCGTGAATAACAGTCAGGATGTAACATACGTAGTAGAAACGAGGCGAAGGACCCGCGAAGGGAGACTAACAACAAGGGTTGGTGGGGGTTCGGTACATGCTGAATTCGGGGAGGTGAGGGTTGGCTACATGGTGGTGGGGGAGGAAGGGGAGGGAGGGCTGAGCTAGGGAATGGTGACGTTATAAATAACACATCCAAGCTGAATTATCGGGACCTACATTTGATAAATAATTTAGTAATAGCACCATATAAACGTACTAACGCATAAATAACCGGTGCTCTTTCACGCTCTCTCGCTCTCTCGCTCGCTCGCGCGCTCTCTCTCGCTCTCTCTCTCGCGCGCGCTTTCTCTCTCTCTCTCTTTCTTTCTCTCTCTCTCAACTCTCTATCTCTTCTCTCTCTCGTATCTCTCTCTCTCTCTCTCGTTTTCGTTCTCTCTTTCTCTCTCTCTGCTCTCTCTCCTCTCTCTCTCTCTCGCTTGCTTCACTTCTCCGCTCTCTCTCTCTCTCTTTGCTTCTTGACCTTTTCTCTCCATCTCTCCTCTCCTCTTTCTGTCTTATCTCTCTCGCTCTTCTCTCTCTCTCTCTCCTCTCTCTCTCTCTCTCTTACTCTCTCTCTCTCTCTCTCTCTCGCTCTCTCTCGCTCTTTCTGCTTCATATCTCTCTATCTCTCTCTCTCCTCTCCTCTTCTCGCTCTCTCGCCTCTTTCTGAATCTATCTCTCTCTCTCTCTCTCTCTCTACTCCTCTCTCTCTCTCTCTCTCTCTTCTCTCTCTATCTCTCTCTCTCTCGCTCTCTCCTCTCTTTGCTCTTGCTTTTCTCTCCACCTCTCTCTCTCTCGCCCTCTGTCTATCTCTGCTCTATCTCTCACTCTCTCATCTCTCTCTTCTCTTTCTTCCCCCTTTTCGCTCCATCATCTCCCTCTATGGGTAGGGCCCCAATAACTAAGTACAAAACAACATTTCCTTCTATTGACTGCCTCTATTCTCTTCGTTCATCCATCCCCCTCGTCGTCCCTTTTCTCCCTGCCGTCACAAGACAATCCCCTTCACCGTTACCCTTCATCCTTATCTTACCTCCCTCATCTACTCTGACATTTTCCTATCCTCCCTCTACCTCACCCTCATCTACTGACCTTTCCTATATCTCACCTTTAGCCTAAAAACCTTTTTTTCCTCTACCCATAACCTTCCTGCTACCCTGACTTTCCTCTACCCTGACCCTCTACCACTTACCCTCTACCTCACCCTTTATCCCTGACTATTCTTCTACCCTGACAACTCTACCCTGACCTTTTTACCCTGACACTTACCTGACCTTTCTCTCCCTGACCCTTCCTCTACCCTCATCTCTCTCCCTCACCCAACCTCACCGTCTACCTCTCCTCTCTACCTCACCTTCATCTACCTGACCTTTTCCCTATCCCTCACCTTACCTCATCCTCTCTACCCTCACCTTCATCTACCTTGACCTTTTCATATCCTCACCTCTACCCTCATCCATCCTACTACCGTCACTTCATCTACATTGACCTTTTCCTTATCCCTCACCCTTTACCCGTCATCCTCTCCTACCCTCACCCTTCACTCTACCTTGACCTTTTTTCCGTTATCCTCACTCTACTCACCTCTACATCACCCTCTACGCTCATACTCTTTACCTCACCTCATCTACCCTGAACCTTCCCCTATCCTTCACCCTCTACCCTGATTCTTCTTACCCTGACTTCCTCTTCCATGACCTTTCTCTACCCTGACCTTCTCTACCACTGACCTTCCTCTACCCTGACCTTCCTCTAACTGCCTCCTCTCCCTCAATCTCCTCTGACCCGCCACTGGCTCTACCCTCACCACTGCTAACCCTCACTCTCCTCTACCTGCCACTGCTCGTACACTCCACTCGTCTACCCTGGCACGCGACGCCTGCTCCGTCGCTCACCTCGCCGCGCCTCAGTTCTGACGTAGAGGGTCATCGCTGTCTGAGCGCGGAGTTAGAGCCCGTATCGGATGAAAGCTATCCGATACGCAGGTAGACGGGCGCGCGGTTCGGCCGTACGCGTCGTTCGACCTTCAATCCGGCATGTAGCTTCGTCATGTGCGGTCGTCGAGTCCGTACGGCGTGGCACAACCGTCGGCGCGATAGCTGCACATGTGGGCGTAAGATGGAGGGCGGCCAGCGCGGCTGATGACAAATAAGCGAGCGGCGGAGTCGGGCGTCGGAGGCGCGACAGCTGACATGTTGGAACTACGCACACGTCCGGACTCAGCACGCGACCCATGAGCGGCGATTCTCGCCTAGTCTGTACAACGATCACCGCCCAGCTAGGTGGTTGGGTGGTCCGTGTCATAGTGCCGAGATACAGCCATAGGAGATATAGCGACTTCAATATAGAGGTTATTAATATATAGTACACGCTGTAGTAATCATATACTAGTATTTATACTTATATATATCTATATTACTATTAGTATATATAGTAATAATATATTAAGACGAGAGAGCGCGGGAGTGGCAATTATATATACCCCGCCCCTTCACCATCTCCCTTTCTCTTTTCTCTCTGTCTTCTCCCCTTCCGGCGATCCTGTGCTCCCAGTCTCTCTATCCCTCTCACTCTTCCCTCCCCATACATCCTCCTTTCTCCAACTTTCTCCCCCTCTCTCATCCTCTCCCAATTCACTCACCGTGGCTTCTCTCTCGGTGTAAGACCGCTGCCGCTACACGTAAAAACTACCACGATAAAAAAAGTCGTCCGCGGAAGGGTGAAATAGATTGCAATCCACCGATAACGCCTCTAGTCGCAACCGCCGCATGCCAGAGAAAACCCAATAGTGTTACTGCTAAGTAAAACGCCGATTGTAACCCAGTGCTATAGATTCAGCAGTAACCCGCAAACTGCGCGACCATTTTTTTGGCTTAGTCTATACATACACGGTGAAGGGTTCTAATAATATCAAGCGCTTATGACACATGGGCATTATTGTGCCTCCTTTCATAGAATAATATATTTACAACGGATGTAACAATAGAGACACACATTATCAGACGTACATGAGATATGCTCACGACATGTATATCTATGCGGTGATTTGATTACATCGTTAAGGACCGTATTAGACTGCATTGATGTTAGATGTCTCAGCGCCGTGACATTTGGGTCGGGGTTAAAGAACGCCGTAAAAGACACGACTCGTGCGAGATTTTTAGTATAGTAACCCGTAATATAATTATGGGACCACCCCATATCTATCTCAAGTTCGAATAGACACTTCTCTCACACCTCACACACAACACCACACACCACCACACACACACACCACACACACCACACACAAACCACTGCATCGTCACCTCTCTTCACCTCCTCTCCTCAGATCTTTATCTCATCTCTCTCTGCTCTCTCTCTCTCTCATCTCTACTCCTCTCTCTCTCACACTAACCTCTTCCCCTCTCTTACGTTTGAATAGACACCATTCTCTCTCATATTTCTATCGCTTTCCCCCATCGGCGTTTAGAGGCCCGCTTGGAGATCGGAGATGCGGAGTAATCAGTTATTGCTCAATCTAACTCGGTTATGCAGCGTTTTATCTTGTTTTCCTAAACAATAAAACGCTCCCCTATAACGCGGCTGCGCGCGAGCACGAGACGCGGATCGTCTGATAACTCATAGGCCGCGGATTTCTGCTGTTGCGCGCCAGAGTGGGTTGAAGTAGCCTACCACTAGACTGCTGACGAATGTCTGTCTGTCTGTCTGTCTGTCTTGTCTGTCTGTCTTCACTATTAATCTACGGCCTATCTATCTCTCTATCTATCTACTCTATCTATTTCATCTACTATCTAATATATATAAGCTATCTATCTTCTAGTGCATCTTCATTCTATTTCTATCTAATCTATCTAATCTATCTTATCTATCTCTTTCTATCTCATCTTATCATCTATCTACTCTATCTATCTATCCTATCTATCCTACTACATTCCTATCTTCTATCTATCTACTGTCGTGTAGTGACTAAACTATCTATCTATCTATCTATATTATCTTATCTAGTCTATCTCATCTCTACTCTATCTATCGTTATCTATAGTATCCATCTATCTATCTACTCTATCTATCTTATATAATCATACTATCTATCTCATCTAATATCTCTCTGATTTATATACTCTATTGGTATCTCGTAGTCACTAATATATAGATGTAGAGCAGAGAGAGAGATGGAAAAGAGGAGAGAGAGAAGCATGAAAATAAGAACAACACGTGTCAATATATATTCGCTCATCAC
>NW_014579197.1:40733-42179 GCF_000485595.1 Priapulus caudatus
TATCTATATCTATATCTATCTATCTATCTATCTATCTATCTATCTATCTATCTATCTATCTATCTATCTATCTATCTATCTATCTATCTATCTATCTATCTATCTATCTATCTATCTATATATATATATATATATATAATTATATTATGTAGATATGGCTGATCTATGGTGCTATGTGGGTGAGCGCGCACGCTACATCTGTACGTAATACGTGAGAGTTGAGAGGGAGGTGTGGTGCGATTTCCTTAGTTACATATCGCAGTCATGCACACGAACGTCTGTTGCACGCCTCGCCAATACCGTAATTAAACACCGTCATTATAAGTTTTAATCACCGTCGTACAGACGCCATTCTGGCGGCACCGGCGGCAGTGCGGTGACGTCACGCAACGTCGTAAGCGCCGCCGTGCCATTTCGGTTTTTACTCCTAACCGTCTCGTCTAACAACGAAGCGTTACGACGAAGATAATAAAAAAATAAAGTTCTTAAATTTAAATGTTTGTTTGAAAAAAAGTGCCCTGCTGTACGTAAGGCGTCTTGGCGCGCGCGCGTCACGTGACGTGTGCGCATGCGCTTGTGGTCGACGTAAAGGGGCGTTTTATTATATACCTATATGTAAAATACTGCCGTATATGTGCCATCTAGGCACCTACGAGGGATAACTATATGTAAACTAATATTTAGATAAAATATACATGTATTTTTAATTGTTCATGTATTTGTTTATTTATTTATTTATTTATTTATTCATTCATTAAATTGTTCGCTTTATTTGTTTATGTAGCAATTCTCTCTCTCTCTCTCTCTCGCTCTCATTCTTCCTCTCCTCTCATTTCCTGTTTCTCTGTCTTTTTCTCTCTCTCACTCTTCTCCTAATCTCACCCCTCTCCTCCCCTTCTCTCTCTCACCTTTTCTATTCTCTCTTTCTTTCTCGCCATCTCTCTCTAGCCCTTCCTCCTCATCTCCCCCCTCCCCCCACTCCATCTCCTCTCACCCTCTCCTCCCTCGTTCCCCTCTCCTCTCACCTTTCTCCTGGTGCGTGATGACACAGCCTGGGTAGGCGGACCCTGGCTGGTTGGAGCGAGCACGGACACCCAGCAGCTGCAGCGAGCTAGGACGGTGGTGACTTCGCGGGGCCTTCGGATTCGACTGCATGTGCGTGAGCACCTCAACAACACTGCAAGCACGCAAGGCTGTTACCACAGAGTCTTATTCCGTAGTAATAAGGCTTCATTGCGGCATGGTATGGCCTTATTAGCTAATAATAAGGATTCATTACCCGATGGTATGGGTATTATGATCTTATAATAAGGATTCATTACCCAATGGTATGAATATTATTATTTATCACGACACTGCATACACGCAAGCCTGTTACTGCATTGCCTTATAATCTAATAGTAGGGGCTTTCTATCTAAAATGGGACCTTATTATCCACTAGTGGG
>NW_014579197.1:43155-43586 GCF_000485595.1 Priapulus caudatus
ATAGATAGATAGATAGATAGATAGATAGATAGATAGATAGATAGATAGATAGATAGATAGATAGATAGATAGATAGATAGATAGATAGATAGATAGATAGATAGATAGATAGATAGATAGATAGATAGATAGATAGATAGATAGATAGATAGATAGATAGACATCTACAGCACCTACCCGGTGGTTCTGGTAAGCTGTGACGGCCGTGAATTTCGTCTCCGGGAAGAGAAAAGTTTTGAAGTTTTCCGTGTGAGAGACGTCCTCTGTTTTCGGGTTTATGTAGACAACGTGAAACCTCGGCTGGTAGCGATGCATCGAGTTCAATATCATCTGCAAATGCAGCAGAAGTATAATAGATATACGTGTATATGCGTGTATGTATGTTACGAGGCATGCAGGAAGGGAGAATGTAATATATATATATATATATA
>NW_014579197.1:45439-50429 GCF_000485595.1 Priapulus caudatus
ATATATATATATAATAAGGTCATGATGATGCTGATACTGCTACTGATGTACGCGCTGTAACTGTAAGCCAAGGAGACTTAGCGACAGCTTACTGTGCTAAGCTAGGTAAGCGAATACTGCAGACGCCTAGACACACCTACAGCGACACACACGGCTGCGACCATGCATGGCCGGGGCCGGGGCGGCAAATATATGCGCGTAGAATATATATATATATATATATATATCTATAAATAATAATATATAATATATATATAATATACTCTAATAATACCTTATTATTATTATTATTATTATTAAGGTATTATTTGCTCTTGATATATATATATATATATATATATAATAATATATATATATATATATCAACAAACGACGTACTCCCTCGCCCNGCAGGAAGGGAGAATGTAATATATATATATATATATATATATATATGTATCACCAGCATTACGATAGAAATATACATGTACGTATCATGTACATGTAAATATCGTGCATGTGTGTCTATAAATGAATAAATAAACAAAATAAATAAATAAATAAATAAATATATATATATATATATCAAGAGCATATCAAGTATACTTAAGATATATAATTAAGTATACCTAATACGCTCTTGATATACCTAACTGGCATTAGGACAGCGCGTTAACGGCACATTACGTATATATTCGATGAGAAGCGAACGTTACGATGACAACCATAACGATCTCGTTAATACACCGATGACGTAACAACGTTGCCTTTGATTCTGCGCGTGACCTTTGCTGATGTGAGGTCACGCGCAGGTAAACAAAGTCTGTGCAGTCGGCGCCGGTCGCTGTCGTGCGTGTACGTGAGCGGCAGCGCTAATCTAAACACGCATGCATGCAAACATATCGCCCGATGACATATACTCATCGTAAGCCTACTGCTGCTAGTGTTGGGCGGTGGTGGTGGTGCTGTTGCTGCTGCTGCCTGCTGGTGGTGGTGGTGCTGCTGCCTGGTGGTGGTGCTGCTGCTGCTTAGTGTTGGGTGGTAGTGGTGGATGCCTGTTGTTGTTGTGCTGCTGGTGGTGGTGGTTGCCTTGGGACCTGTTGCTTTGCTGCTAGTATTGGGTGGTGGTGGTGGTGGCTGTTGTTGTTGCTTGCTTGCTGCTCTGGTGGTGCTGCTGGTGGCTGGTGCGTGCTGCTAGTCGTAGTATTGTGTGGTTTGCTGCTGCTGCTAGTGTTGGGTGGTGGTGGTGCTGCTGTTGTTGTTGCTGCCTGCTTGGTGGTGTGGTGGCTGCTTGCTAGTGGTAGTAGTAGTGGTGCTGCTTGCCTGCTAAGTGTTGGGTGGTGGTGGTGATCCGCCTGTTGTTGTTGCTGCTGCTTGCTGCGTGGTGCTGCTGCTGCTGTAGTGGTAGTAGTGGTGTGCTGCTGTGCTAGTATTGGGGTGGTTGGTGCTGCCTGCTGCTAGTGGTAGTAAGGTGTAGTGCTCGCTCGCTAGTGTTGGGTGGTGGTGGTGGTGCTGTAGTTGTTGTTGCCTGCTGCTGCTTGGTGGTGCTGCTGTGCTCAGGGGTAGTTAGTTGTGGTGCTGCCTGCTGCTAGTGGATAGTAGTGCATGCGTAATAGTGCCTGCGGCTCGGTGCTCTGGCTACTGGCCTGCTGCTTGCCTGCCTCTGCCTACTGCTGCTGTTACTATACTGCTGCTGCGCTCTTTCGTCTCTTTCTTCTGTGCGTGTTCTCGCGCCGCTCTCGCTCTACCTCCTCTCTCTCTCTCTCTCTTCTCTCTCTCTCTCTTCTTGCTCTCCCTCATTTCACGTGGAGATTCCCAAATAATATTTGTTTAGTTGACCTACCGGCTTAGCAAACGGATTTGAAGGAGCGAGGAAGAGTGTGGAAGAGAGAAGCGAGGACGAGCGCGTCGAGAAGCGGGGATGAAGGGAACAAGGA
Source organism: Priapulus caudatus (assembly GCF_000485595.1). NCBI lineage: Eukaryota > Metazoa > Priapulida > Priapulimorpha > Priapulimorphida > Priapulidae > Priapulus > Priapulus caudatus. The sequence goes on from NW_014579197.1 coordinate 47,356, forward strand.
GGTGTGAGGAAGATGAAGAAAGGAAGGCAAGAGAGCAGGATAGCAGAAGAGACGAGAGAGCGAAAGAGAGAGCAGGAGCGAGAGCGAAGCGAAGAGAGAGAGGAGGCGCGCGCGCGCGCGAAAGGAGAGAGAGAGAGAGATGCAGAGAAGGGGGGGGAGGGAGCAGAGAGCGCCGGCGCGCCGCTGCGCGAAAGAGAAGAGGAAGAGACGGCAGAAGACAGAGACAGACGAAGCAGAAGAGAGAGAGACAAGAGAGAAGGAGAGAGAGCAAAGAGACGAGATCGATAGAGAAAGCAGAGAGAGAGAGAGAGAGAGAGAGAGAGAGAGAGAGAGAGCGAGAAGACGAGAAGAGAGAGAAGAGAGAGAGAGAGAGAGAGAGAAGAGAGAGAGAGAGAGAGAGAGAGAGAGCGGGGTATAAAACTCTTGCCGTGTCATCAGTAACGATAAGTAAAAATAAAATAAAATAGAAATGGAACGTTCAAAAGATTTACGTTCGCTATCAGTTATTTAAAATCCCTCTTATATATTTTTATACCCCACCCATAATATGATATAAATATATAGTATTACATTAATAGATATATATACACTAATATATATATAATAATATAATATATACATTAGAGAGACGAGAGAAGGAGAAGAGAGAGAAGAGAGAGAGAGAGAGAGAGCAAGAGAGACTTCGAGTTGTAGCTCAGAGAATCTCACAAAGATAGTCATCGTACAGCTAAATGTTTACGCTTCAGATGACAGTTGAGTGAAAAAAACCATCGTGTTTACTTGTCTGCGTCCGCTCAGACCCTTAATTGATGATGTATTCAAGTAGAAGTCACGCCGGTCGTCGCACTGCCACGAGCCAGCCAAGTGTGCCACGTGCTGTTTTTCTTGAGACAGCCGATTAATTTGTCGGTGAAAATCTTCTTTCGTTCGATAGTAGCTATGATATATATATCTATAAGTAGATATAACTGGAAATGATAGGCGAATAATATGGGAATCCCTATTATTCATAACTTCTGATATATATATAAATACACATATAGTTTATAATATAATATATATATATATATAATAATACATATATATATATATATATATCAAACGGCGCTAATTATGCCAGAGCCTAATTAATTAAATATATATAGTATATATAAGAGCTAATCAATTATATAGAATATATATAATAAATCTAGATATATATATAAGATCTATAATATAAGGATATATATACTTATATATAATATATATACATATATATTATATATATATATAATAAAGGTCAATGATGATGCTGAGTACTGCCTACTGACTGTACGCGCTAGTAACTGACTAAGCAAGGAGACTTAGCGACAGCTACTGTGTAAGGCAGGGATAAGCGAATACTGCAGACGCCTATACAACCTACAGCGATACATGCACGGCTGCGACCATGCATAGGCCGGGGCCGGGGCGGCACAATTAATGCCGCGTAGAATATATAATACACTATATATATTATACTATATATATCTAATGTAAAATAATATCATAAAATAATATATATAATATACTATCTAAAATAAAATGAAAATCACCCTTTTTATTGATTATTATTATTATTATTAAAGTATTAATTTTGCTCATTGATATATATATATACTATAATATTACTATATATATATATCACAAACGACGATCCCTGCCCCGCATGAACGTTTACTGTAGCCATGGTTACCATGCATATCATCAGAAGTAAATAATTTCAAAAAACGAATGAATTTTGATATCACGTGTTACAGGCTTCTGTGTATTGTAGGGTCTATATATCTACATATTATAACATCCGAAATACGCGTATATAGATATCTATATAGTGTATATATCTCTGCTCCTCATGCATGCTTACTGTAGCCATGGATACCATGCATATCATCAGGAATAAATAATCTCAAAAACGAATGATTCACTTCTGATATATGCATGTGTATTGTAGGGTCTATATGTACATATAACTTCCCTATATAGACTTCTATATACCAGTGTATATCCATATATGTATAATATAATTATAAAACATATATATATATATAATATATTGTATTATATTATGTATACGTCTATATATTATATATAGCGCGTATATATCTAGCGTTTCCTATCTATGCGTATTACCGATATGCAGACGACACAGCGTGGCGACGGGACACGCGCGTGCTTGCGTGCGTGCGTGCGTGCGTGCTTGCGTGCGTGCGTGTGCGTGTGCATGTATCACATGTTCCCCGTAAGGATGTAGGGCAGACAGATTAACATTATATGTTCGTGTAGACGCAGACACGCGCACGCGGCCTCCTCCGCCCCACCTCACGCCTTCCATCCGCCTACCCTCCTTCCTCCCTCCACCCTCCTAACTCACTCCTCCGCCTCCGCCCGCCCCCTCGCCCGCGCACGTCTCTCGTCACCTTCCTCGCCGTACCGGAACCTCTCTCCCCCTCCTCTGTCGCATTCCGGCGCGAGTCGTGTGGCTACGCCGACACGTTGTTTGCGGTTGTGTTGACCTGCAAGCGATTATTAATTTACTGTGCCGCTGTGGCCTCGTCCCATCCGTCGTCCTCCTGTGCCTGTGCGCGGTCTTCGAATCACGCATCGCTCTTCTTCTCTCTTTCTTTCTCTTCTCTCTCTCTCTGCTCCTCCTTCTTCTTCTCTCCCTCTTCGTCTCGTTTTTCTCTCCTTCTCTTCTCTCTTCTCGCCCTTTCTCTATCCTCTATCTCCTATCTGTCTGTCTCTTCTCTCTCTGCTTTCCCTCTCGTCTCATCTCGTCTCTTTTTCTCTTTCTCTTTTCTTCGCTATTAAATCTCTCTCTGTGTGCTCTGTCTCTAGCTGGTCTCTCTCTTTGCTCGGTCTTCCCATCTCTCTCTCTCTCTCTCTCCTCCGCATCCGATCTTTCTCTCTCTCTCTCCTCTCTCTCGTCTTCTCTGCGTCTCTGTCTCTTCCTAGCTCTCTTTCTCTCTTCGTGCGCTGCGCTTTCACTCTCTCGTCCTCTCTCACTCTCTCTCTCTCTCTCTCTTCTCTCCTGCTGTCTCTCTCATCTCTATTTC
>NW_014579197.1:53466-56212 GCF_000485595.1 Priapulus caudatus
TCCATCTCTCTCGCCCTCTTTTTTCTCTCCCTCTCTTTCTCCCCCCCCCCCTTCTCTCTCTCCCGCTCTCCCTCTCCTCCTCTCTCTCCCCCTCTTTCGCTTTCTCCCTCTCTCCTCTCTCCGCCATCACTCCACGACCAGCTCACGCTTTTGCGATTAGCCGGCTACTACAGAATGCAGACCTCTCATTCTCGCATCCATCCATCTTCCCCGCGTTCGTGGCGATCGCGCGGTAATGGGAGGGAAGAAATGAAAGATTAGCGACAAGGGGAAGATGTGGAGGGGGAAGGGTGAGCTGGGAGAGGAGGGCGCGAGAGATTGATAGAGCGAAGAAGGAGAAGGCGACGAGGGAAGGGAGAGGGGAACGGGTGCGGCAAATTAACGAGGGAAGGCCATGCAGAAAAATCAGAGGCACGGGGTAGAGATAAAGGGATGAAGAGGAGGAAGAACAAAGGAAGACGAGGAAAATAAGGATAGGAAGAAAAAGAGAGAGATGGGGAGAAAATATGAAAAATAGAGAGCGAGAGAGAAAGAGAGAGAGAGAGAGCGAGAGAGAGAGAGAGAAAGAGCGAGAGAGCGAGAGAGAGAGAGACGAAGAGACGAAAAGAAAAGAAAGGAAGGGTGGCGGGAAAGAGCAAGTGAAAGAAGAGAAAGGAGGGACAGGATTCGCGTTCAATGACGCTATATATACGTCATACATAAACCGGCAGACGATGACGTAGTACTCACTGTGTCATTGTCGTCCGCAGTTGTGGTTAAGCTCAGCTTGTCAAAGACACTATCTGTTCATCGCATGTGCTCCCGTTCGGCTGGGCGAGTCCTGGCTGTACGGTGTATGCGGGGAGGCATGGCGGGATCTGCCTTCCCTGCCAACCGACGATGAACTTTATGAAACAGAGACATACACAACCACACTCATGTATGCTAGTAATGTATTAGTTATGTATGCATGTAATATATATATATTTATATAGTAATATATATATTAACATATATATACGTCTGGTGTAGGTGTGTGTGTGTTTGTGTGTGTGTGTGTGTGTCGTGCGTCGTGTGCGTGTGTGTGTTGTGTGTGGCTGTCTGTGTGTGCTTGTGTGTGTGTGTGTTGTGTGTGTGTGTGTGTGTGCTGGTTGTGTGTGCGTGTTGTGTGGTAGGTGTGTGTGTGTGTTGTGTGTGTGTGTGTGTGTGTGTGTGGTATGTGGTGTATGTATTTATGTATATCTCTGCTGTAACGTGTATGCCAGTAACTGTATGTTAATGTAATGTAATGTTATATGAATGTATGGTTATGTAATGTTACTGTAATGTTACTGTAATGTAATGCTAATGTAATGTGAAATAGTATGTAATGTAATCGTATGTAATGTTATATGTAATGTAATGTTATGTGAATGGTAATGTCATGTCATGTAATGTCATGTTATATATCTTGATGTAATGGGTATGTAATGTAATGTAATGTAATGTATGTAATGCTAATGTAATGTAATGTAATGTAATGTAATGTAATGTAATGTAATGTTCATGTAATGTTATGTAATGTTATGTAAGTGTTATGTAATGTTATTGTAATGTTATGTAATGCAATTTTAAGGTAAGTAATGCAATGTAATGTAATGTAATTGCAGATGTAATGTGAGATGTCATGTAAATTGCTAATGTAGATTTATACCTATGCCGAATATGTATGGCATGCTATGCGAGCTGTCATCCGTCGCAGTTTATAATGCCAAAATATAAATAAAATATAGAGGGATATTTTAATAGTAATAAAAACGATAATGAAAATAATTAATACATCATAATAAATTAACAAATATAATATTATCATTCACCATTCATCATCATCATACATCATCATCATCATGATCATATCTCATACATAATTCTACTGGGACAGAGAGCACACATCCTGCGAAATATTGTGGATTGAATCCCAATGTCCCAGGTTGGGACACGGCCAACCCAGAAGCCACCGGCTAATGCCGAGATCCACTTTGGAAATAATAATAATACTTATTATTATTATTATTATTATTATTATTATTATTATTATTATGTATGCGTGCGTGCGTGAGTATATATATATATATATAGAGAGAGAGAGAGATATATATATATTTATTTATTTATTTATTTATTCATATATATACCTGTGGAAGGCGTATCTGTATCGCTTGTCATCAAGGGGAACAAAGTCCATCATGAGCATGTAGTCAGCCGATGGATCCAATCCGTACATACGCACTTGGAAGGTCGGAAACATGCGCCTGCACAACAGAAAAACAACAAACAAAATACTATCATTAAAGACTATAAATTAAACAGAAAATCTGTTAAAACGAATGAATCTACAGCTTAATTCAATACAATTCATCTCAATATGCTACTACCGCTACTGATGCTGCTGCTGCTGCTGCTACTCCTACTGTTGCTGCTACTACCGCTACTGATGCTGCTGCTGCTACTGATGCTGCTGCTGCTACTACTGCTACTGTTGCTGCTGCTGCTGCTACTGCTACTGTTGCTGCTGCTACTGATGACACACGTACGCATACAAGCAGTAGGCCTACGTATATGCATGTTGCTGCTGCTGGGTTATGGAATAACTCCGCTTTCCCGGTAAGTAAAGCTAACCATAAACATGTACAATAATGAGATATGCCACTCCTTCCCATCTCCAACTCTCTCCCCTCTGTGTGTGTGTGTGTGTGTGTGTGTGTGTGTGTGTGTGTGTGTGTGTGTG
>NW_014579198.1:0-9498 GCF_000485595.1 Priapulus caudatus
AGGGATGACAGCTCAATGCAGTCCCCTAAAACAACTATGTTATTCGATCTAAACTTAACTAAATTATTGAAATATGTGTTTTACACAGGCTCTTCTATGATCGCTAGCCGAAGAACCGTTTCTTGGAGGCTAGTAGTGGATTACGCCTTTCATGACTTAAGCGAAGACAAAGATGGCGGCCGGTGGCGCCGATTTCGAAATTAAACGCTTGGGAAAATAAATTCATGATTTGGAGATTTAGATGAGCTAGAACCGCTAACCTAACCTATAACCTAAGCCGATAACCGTAACCCTAACCCTAACCTAAGTAACGCTAACCCTAACCTAAAACATGGCTTTAACCTAACCCTAACGTAGAGCCGCTAATATGCATTCCCGATACGACAGTAGCCGAGGCGCTGACGCGTCAACGGTATGGAAAAATAATCGCGCCGCGGGGAGTAGCAAACACCCCAATACTGGCAAGTGGGCAAGGGACTCGTCAATGGACGGAATCGCAATGTGTGCGATCCGCTCCAGCCGCTAAATTGGTAATCTATGTCGTGATACAGCTCCGATAGCCAGGTCTTCTGCGCGTGCGCACTCTACACATTTAGAATGACATTACACACAGAGCAATTTTCTTTACCGTAGAAATTATTACGTCAAGCTTATAGTAGAATCGCACTCAAAGGTTATATGAATGAGTGTACGTTTATTTTATTCGTTCATAAAACGCGTGGCGGATTAGGTAGAACGATGGGGGCCACATTTACATTCATTTTCTCCCTGACTTACGTAGAAGCAACTTTGTGTGCAACAATTCATGTAAGAAGAGTCTGCGGGTGACTTGAGCAATGACTCTCACCTCTCCGTCTTTCTCCGCCGCATCACGGTAAACGCTCTCCACTGAGAAATTGTTAACATTTACGGTTAATATTGTAAGATAACACGAAACTAAAACGTAATCGCGTAACAGATTTAAGTTGAATATACACTAGTTTTTACTATAGCTGCTAAGGGTTTATAATTTTAAAAATAAAAATTTTGTTTATAAACCTTCGTTTTAAAGTTCGCACCTGATGTTTTGCGGGCTGTTATGCCCGATGACGTATGTTTTGCGAGCGCATGCATGGTAACCTGCGCAATATTCCGGCCGTTGCGAAAATACGACTACACGCGCCAACAGGCGCTATGAAGTTTTTGGCAGATAAAAATAATGATCTAAACATTTTTCTCTCGAGTCTTTCTTGATTTCACGTTTTTTTTGTTTACACTGGCAAGCAGTGAAATTAATCGTTGTGCTAGGGTGATGAACGCCACTTCTTTGACTGGTACGCTCACAACGAGCGGGTGAGTGGTGGTGAGAAATTCGAGGAACAATGAACGGCGCGTACCACGATGCGATTATATATACATAAGGCCAGTTTTAAGATAAGATAAATTTAAAAATAGAAATAGGTGTCAACATTCTATTACGCGAGCTTTCGAGAACAATTGTCTCTTGCCTCAGGCGATACAAACAGAATGCGAAAACACATTAATTTTTTAAATACAATGCGATATGCGCGTTACCCATGACAAATAAATACAAATTAAACAGACACACAATATGATTGGTGATTTAAAGGGATTTACTAGAACACGGGTGTTGGTATCCCCCGGGCGTGGAGGGACAGTCACGGTGGATACGAGTGACGGGTAATACTTCAAACGTTACAGTACAATAACCGTTAACTCCCAACACGTAACTCTTTAACACTAAATATCTATATAATCGATATCTATTACTATTAAGGGGTGTCATCCCACTAAAAATTATCTATGGTGGTGGGGAAGACTATGATGAATGCAAAACCCCTAACCTAACCCTAACCCTAAACCCTAACACTAACCCTGATACCTAACCTATTCTAACACTAGTGCGCCAACGTTGCGTATCGTCTCTCCACGCCGGGATTAGCATTTCCCCCTCAGAAACACGGGCGTTCGAACGGAAGGTCAGCGTTGTTTGATGGATGTGGCTGACTGTGTTAGGATTAAGGGTTTAAGGTCAGGGTTAGGGTTAGGGTTAGGGCTTAAGGGGTTAGGGTGTGAAGTTAGGGTTAGGGTTAGGATTCAGGATTAAGGGTTAGGGTTAGGGAAAATAGAGGCCAAATGTCTAGCCCGGAAGTATGACTGTGGAAAGAATTTGGTCTTTGAAGCGTACGAATGACTAAGATGCTCTTGCCACGTAACGGCACCTCCTTCGACGCCGTGTTTTCGAGCAACACCCGTGATTTACAACCAGAGCGCAATGCGCGTTAATCATGACTAATAAAATAAAACAACACACCCAATAAGATGCGAAAAGAATATTACAGAACCATTGACGGATACCTCCAACTGGTGACGCAGCGCACGCGAGCTCAGTTCATGTATATTAGCATAGGGAACAATTGCTGCGGGAGTGCTGCGGACCAAAAATGAGAAATTTTGAATCACAATCAAAGTGAAAGGGCAAAAAAAATTGCAATGCGTTATTACCAACTGTCCGGCGTCAACGTTTTGTTTTAAATGCCGTGTAACATTGAGCTCATACTTTACTTTACGGCCGCTATGTCGCCGACAGGTGGCGATGTCACATTCGCTTATACCTTAGGGTAGCGAATGGAAATGAGGCGGGCCAGTGCGCAACCCCAGCGACAGGTAGTAAGGTCAGAATTATGCGGATGGCGCCACCTGCTTGCGGCCACTCACGCTCTCTTTTGCGTGTTCCACATTGCGTTTCTACGTCATTTACTGTGGACGCTAGTCGTCGCCGAGCGTGCCGACCACGGGGACTCGCGAGACGCGCGGAGCCTGCAATTACAGAGAAACAAGGTGCCTCATCAACCGAACAGTGCGCGGCACGTACATGCGCAGGTGCCGATTCCGGGGGGAACTCAGACGACGAGTAGAGAGGGTTGTAGTTACATCAACGAGCTTCAGTTTGAACATGGCTGAGTGATGGTGTGATGGTGTGTGTGTGCTTGTTGGTGTGTGGTTGTGTGTGTCGCTTGTGTGGTGTGTGTGGTGTGCTGTGTGTGTGTGTGTGAATAATGCTTGTGTCGCTGTGAGTACACATAAGACAGTGAGGATGAGAGATAAGGGAAGAGAGGGGAGAGAAATAGAGCGAGCGAGAAAGAGAGAGAGAACGAGAGAGAGAGAGAGAGAGAGAGAGAGAGAGAGAGAGAGAGAGAGAGAGAGAGAGAAGAGAGAAGACGAGAGATAGCGAAAGAGAGAGAGACGGAGAGCGAGAGAGAGAGACGAGAGAAAAGAGAGAGAGAGAGAGAGAGAGAGAGAGAGAGAGGGAGAGAGAGAGGGAAAAGAGAGCGAGCCAAAATTTTCGCAACCCGACCGCTCGGCTAGATGCACTAATAGTTTACGACAGACGACCAGTTTAACATCGAGAGAGGAAATCATAAGGAAGGAATTATGCAACCGTAAAGCCAACCCTAATCATTGCTGCTCACCCGTCTCTTACTCACTGATTCTAATTCGCATCCCCAACATCTTTCTCTACTCCCTGTTCTCCTCTCCGTTGCCGCCGCCAACAAGAAACAGCACAACAAACTAATAAACAATAAAAACAAACAACAACAAAAACGAAAACGACAACGACGACGACGACGACGACGACGACAACGACGATGACAACGACGACGACAACGACGACGACGACGACGACGACGACGACGACGACGACGACAGGCAAATCCCGCCCACCGTGCAGACAGAACTCACGGATTATTGAATAACAAACACTGCAAGTCAGGCAAGTAAGCTAACACGACTCTCATAAAACCCGAGGTACCGCACGCACAGACGCAAAGACTCGTGCACAGTCACAGAGCGTGCATGCGTATACGTGGGCGCATGCGTGTATACGCACGCACGCGTGTATGCGCGGATACATGCACGCGTGCAGTTATATCCATCTGTGTACGGCAGATGCACTCACGTACACCTGTTGTACACGGGGGGGGAGCTATGTACACGCGTACGCGCACGTACACGCGTACGTGCGTATGAAGAGGAGGTCGGCATCACGAGCATGGACAAATCCAATGGGCAACCCCTCCGGTAATCCATAGATATATACAACACATTATATATTGTATATATCGTATATTGTATCATATATTGTATCATATATTGTATCATATGTTGTGTATGTTGTATATATCTATGGGTAATCCAATGCCCTCGTGGCATCCTGACGCTGTGACTGTACGTGCGGTACCTCGCGAATTTATACATGCAATAATGTGTATATTCATCGCCCCACGCGTATACGTTCGCGGTCGACGCTGACCGCTTGATCGAGTTGGCCAACTCGCAGTCGTCAGTCTAAACGCGCTGCACAGTTCGTTGAACGGTTGATATAGCGTTGGGAAGTTGGTCTAATTCGCCACTAAACAGTACTAGCTAGAGTCCCTATATAACAGAGAGTGCGCCAACTCAGGATTTGACGCCATGTTGTTTCCAAATGTATCAACACGCTGCCGCTTAAGTACAGCGCTGTATGGATACGCTGTACAATGGTCCGTTAGTAATTAATTAGACTAATCGTGCTTTCAATAAACTCGAAATTACAGAGATTATAGCTAAGACATGTGTCTAATGTGTAGCTAGATTTTATAGAAAGTAACTCAAATCGTTCGCGCCATATGAAAGCCCGGTAGCCAGCTTTATGTTGGGGGGTTCGTTTTTCAATGTTAAGCAATTTGGTCGGCAGGGTCGGTACAGCGATTTGTACCAGGTGGGGGGTCTAACGCTAACCCAAAGTTAGAGCCCGCGAAGGGGGGTCTGGGGCCCCTCCCAGAAATTTTTTTTAAATTACACCCCCTAGATGCGTTTTCTGCGCGAGCAAGGGGGGGGTCCGGACTCCCTGACACCCCCTGTACACGCCCCTGCTCGGAGCGCGAAGCGACCAGGCGAGGGAGCAAGCGACCGAGCGGGGGGAGGGTGTGGGAGGGGGGTGTTCACTGTTCACCCTCCCGCACGATGGATATTTGCAATTATTACACTAAATATGGAGCGATCTGAGGTGAAATTCTTGCAAATTTTCAAAAAAAAAAATTTTTGCCTTGGGGGGAGGGGCTCGGGGGGTTCGTTCGAACGCCCCCGAACCCCCCCTGGCATACGGGCGCTGTAGCTTTAATTGTACACTTTCTTATCGCCCAATAGCCGTGCGTACATTAGCCTGTGGCGATACGCGCGTAGGGCTTGCTAATTAATTAAACACTCCGCGCTTCAATAAACTCAAAGAATCACAGAGATGCATAGATAACACATGTGTTTATATGTATCTAGATTTCTAGAAAAGTTAACTCAAATGCGTTTCGCGCCATATGATAGCTTAATTGCTACACTTTCTTAGTGTAAACACAGCAGCTAGTCATTTTGGGAAGAATAATGACATACTGTAATTCACAAGATAAATGCGTTCCACTCATCCACTCGCATCGCAGCTGTAATATTGTTTTTGCAGTTTCTATAAATCTAGCTACAACATAGACACATTCCTTAGCCTATAATCTCCTGTAAATCTCGAGTTTATTGAAGCACGATTAGCTCTACATTAACATCTAACTATGACCATATGCTACAGCGTATCCATACAGCGCTTACTAGCCGGCAGCGGTGTGAACCATTTGGAAACAACATGCCGGCAGCGATTCACGCTGATCGCGATTTTTCCCGACTCGCCATGGCGCAACTCTCTGTACTACTAGGACTCTGAGTCACTAGCAGAATCAGTAGTAGTAGCAGCAGCACTAGCAGTGACGTGCGTAGCGTATAGAGATAAGATAAGATAAGATAAGAGTTTATTTTATCACTTTCAATATCAACAGATACAAAGATTGTGCTTAACTAAAATATACATAACGTGCCAGTGATAGGGATGGCAAAAAGATCATACTCATCTAGTCAGCCAAACCTTAGAGAAATTAATAAGTATAAAGACGTCTGTCAATAAAGACAACGATGTATGATGAGAAATATATTTTAGAAACAAGAACTGTTGTATGATAACAATATAAAACAAAAGCAAAATTGAACATAATTGGAAATAGAACAAGCCAGCAGACATGAAAGTTTATATACAAAATAGTGTGCGACACTTATAAATGAAAATATATTATAATCAAGTACAGCGTACAGTAATCGCAGATATTTACGATGCTAATAAAGAATAACTTAGGACCATATATACAGATTTATCGTCAATGACATGATTCAATAGTATGAAAAACTAATCAAAATAAATAACAAAGCAAACAGAACGGTTTTCAAACTGAACATACATAGCGCGTGAGAAGAAATATAGCATAATAAAGAAATATACTTATCCAAGAATTGTATAAGCAGTCACATAAGATAGGAAAATAATGAATTGTAAGCACATATATATAACACCTTTACATACGTTAGATTTGACAATTAATAATTACATGCAAGAGTAATCAGTATCAGAGTACAGTAAGCAGTATGTACAGTAAATAGAATATTTACATGGTAATCAAGAATAACTTAAATGGGCCTATATTAACAATTCATGTAATGATTGAATGTATAAAAAAAAGAAAACCAATCAAACTAAAGCTACAAAAACAAGCGCATACAAGCAAAATATCTAGAATAAACAACATGAGAATCAAAATTGACTAGGTGCATGTAGTTAGTCATGAAGGAGTTGTACTGTTGAATCATGTGGGCCTTGTACGCATAGCTGAACTTTTTAATGGTAGGGCCTACGTAATTTAGTAATTGTAAATAATGGAATTCCAAAAATTTTGCTCCTGCAGATTTGATGGATTTAAAACCAATATTTGTAGATACTCTAGTAGGGATAAAGAAAAATGGATTAGTTGCTGCTCTAGTCTAGTAATGATGTGTAGGCCTATCAGAAGTTCTCTTAAAGTAGTTGCAAAACAATTCAGGGAGAGTCCCTGTATTATATTTATACCAAAATTTACCTAACTCTAGATTATAGATGTCGATTAGTTTGAGTAAATACAATTTGTGGAAATAAGGGGTTGCAGGGTCTCGCCAGTGAGCAAATTTTATAAGTTTGACAATTTTATTTTGAGCTGTTTGTAGAGGTTTCAATGTAGTTTTGTTGGCTGTACCTCATGTTAATACTGCGTATGTTAGATAGGGATATCCCAAGGGAATAATATATAGTAGTAAGCAGATCTTGTGGAATATAGTGTCTAAGTTTAGATATAATACCTGTTGATCTTGCAATTTTTGTCGAAATATAGGTAATATGATTCTTCCATGTAAGACGATTATCAATGAAGATTCCTAGATATTTTATAGTAGATGTAGAAGGAAGATGGTGGTTTCCCATTTTCACGCTAAAGTTGTTGTTCTGATTCCTTGAGTTAGAAATAATCATGAACTTAGTTTTCTGATAGTTGACTGATAGGATATTTGCTGACATCCACGTGTCAATTTTTTTAATTTCGGTATTTACTAAGTGTTGAAGATCACCCATGTTTTTATTTGTCATAAATAGGTTAGTATCATCAGCAAAAAGTCTGGTGTTAAAATTGGTAGCATTGGGGAGATCGTGAACATAAATAAGAAAGAGTAGTGGACCTAGGGTAGATCATTGAGGGACACCACAGGTCGTCTCAGCCAAGTTTGATTTGTATGAATTTATAGATGTATAGTGATAACGATTAGTTAAGTATGATCGAAAACAATCTAAAGCCATACCTCTGATACCATAATGTTCCAGTTTTGTGAGTAATATATTGTATCGAAAGCTTTGGAAAGGTCCAGAAAAATGCAGCAAGTATGCAATCGAGAGTCTAATGCATTAACCAAGTTATCAAATATTTCAGCTGTAGCTAGTGCAGTAGAGTAGAGAGAGACATGATACAAGATTGCGTGGCACAGCTTTGCTGTTGATCCCGAGCGCTGCGCGCGGATGAGACGCGCAGTTCCGCGGGATATGCGCACGCGACCGCGGGGATGTTCAAGTGTGAAGCGCTGTCCGCAGTGGAGACGTGCGCCAAATTCGAGGCCCGGCGCACGTCAGAATTCACAAAATTGCACTTACAATATCAATTTTTTTAAATTACCTCAAAAACGACCATCTTGAAGGTTCTAAATTGCTAAAATCCAAGAGCTTCCGGGGGCTCCGCCCCCTGGACCACGGGCAAGGGCTCTGCCCCTGCACCCCGCCAGGGCCCCTAGGGCGGGCCCCTGGACCGCACCCATTAAGGGCTTTGCGCCAAAGCGCTCGCGGCTCTTCATATACATTATGATGGAAGTAACAGCGAAATCATCCCCCCCACAACTGAGGACCTGTCTACGCCACTGATCAAGCTTATTGGTTCTTGTTGGCAATTTATGTAGTCAATATGTCAAGTAACTTATTACCTGTAGACGAGACACTACAGAATTTACGCGGTTCGAGCTTGCGTTCAGATTTCGCTATGGCTCTCTCCACGTAGATTTAGTCACTTACAGCTAAAGTCGAACAAATCCTCGCAATTTCGGGCCATTTTCTGTAACTTTTTGAAAGTGTTATGAGCGGCCGTCGGTTCTACGACCATGACGCTGCTGTGGAATGTCTGAAACCGGCGATGGTAGGCCACAGCGGAGAGTTGAGGTTCGCCGAACAAGATCGGCGATGTTGTGGTGCACCTGCGAGAGAATGAATGGTCGCATCTTCGTCCAGGTAATCTACACATTATTATGTGAAACGCGCAACAGCGCAAATCGTGTGCAGGGAAAGAGTACGTAATTTGAAGTGACATGCAGGATCACATCACGTATATATGGGAAAGGAAAACGTGTGCGCAAAGCCTTAAAAGCGCACGTTAAGAGCGGCAGGAAAGACAGAGGTTGAAGGAGAAGAACGTACCAGCGTGTCAGACGCAAGGAACACACATTTGGTGTATTGGCGGCAATACTGCCAAGTGGCAAGGGACTCGTCCATGACGGACATCCGCATGGTGTCGATCCGCTCCAGGCCGCTAATTGGTATCATGTCGTGATACAGCTCCGGCAGCAGGTCTCTGCGCGTGCGCACACACACATTTAATGACATTACACACGCATTTCTTTACTAGATTACGTCAAGCTTATAGTAGACGCACCAAAGGTTATGATGAGTGTACGTTTTATTTTATTCGTAATAAACGCGTGCGGATTAGGTAGAACGATGGGCCACATTTACATTTCATTTTCTCACCTGACTTCCAGAAGCACTTTGTGTGCAACAATCATGTAGACGAGTCTGCGGGTGACCTGAGCATGACTCTCACCCTCTCCGTCTGTCTCCGCCGCAGTCACGTAACGCTCTCACTAAAAAATTGTTAACTTTACGTTAATATCTAAATAACACGCAACTAAAACGTAATCGCGTAACAGATGCAAGTGAATATGTACTAGTTTTACTATAGCTGCTAAGGGTTTATAATTTAAAAATAAAAGCTTGCATATTTAATCTTCAAATATAAATAAACTTGAATA
>NW_014579198.1:9523-13411 GCF_000485595.1 Priapulus caudatus
TTCACACAATTTTTTACAATAATCGACCGCCTGTGTGCAAAATAAGTGAACGTATGTAAAACATTTACGGTTAGTACTTACTGTGACATATCCATGACTAACTGACACCACTAAATTGGTAAAATTTAGTTATCATAGCAGAACTCCCGAACACCGTACGTCACAAAGCTATAATATATGTAAACAAACACGCGGGTTGCGAGGTGCCTGCCTCCGATATCCATTTCGAGGCCCGCTAAGCCAAGCATAAAGCGCCCGGTCAAGACGTCACAAACACAGCTACGTTCATTGGCTAAAACAACGAGTAGCGCGGTTAGGGATTTTCGGAATTATTTAATTTAAAAAAAACTTCATTGTTCAATGAATGACGCACTCGTTCACTTTCGAAAGCGGGTAAAAATGCCTAATTTTTCCACTTCGGTGCGAAATGCATCGGCCGGGCCTTTCATTATTTACGAAAAGCAAACAGTCTCGCCAAACACCTACACGCAGTAACGGGTAACGTCGTTGACGCCCCATTCATGCCCATCAACGAAGAAGGTGGGGCTTATTCCGATTACGGAGATGCCAAAATTCAACAGAAGGACGTAGCGCAGTGCGCTAAACGGCGTGCTATTTTCGTTTTTGTGCCAAACTCTATCGTAGGAAACCGTTCTAGCCTAGCAGAATGCTCTAGTTCTTGAGATCGGCGATTTGGTACTGTGATGAGTCCCCACCTTATATTATATTATAGAGAGGTGCGGCGTAGGCTGTGATCGGAAGACACAAAGTGTCAATCCTCGGCGTGCCTCGGCATCATGGCCGCATCACGTCTAGTATAAAGAAAAACATATATAAAATGTACAGCAACATTTATTGTAATCTTGAAAAAAACATTTATTATGCTTTTTATTCGTACATTATTTAAATATGGTAATCCTGTGCTAGGTAATCTGAAACACACACCATGACATTTCATACAAATGCAATCATCACAAGCTATAACGCTTTAAACGCTCAGTAAAAGAGCGATCTAAATTATGGGAATACCAAAAATCATAGAATGCCAGCAATTTTGAATTTTGATAGCTGCGCGACGTTATTGAATTTGATCTTATGGACACCAGAACTTCTCATAATATTCCTCTTATTCCTATTATTTCTCTCTATAATATAGGCCTAAACCTGTGGCTATACTTTCATTCTATTTTAACGGGCGCGGTAATTACGATATAAAATAATGGCCGCAATAATATCATCTCAGCAATTGATAAAATTTAAAAAAATTATTCAAAATAGATATTTAGTAAAAATATTCACTGTCATCAGAAACAAATTCCAGCAAATTAATGTATTTTCAGACTCGTCACATCTAACACTAGATGGCGCAACCATGCAACTATTCTCAGACTAACCATGTTCCCGCGAAATAGGCGGCCTGTAGTAGTTTTTAGCACATAATTATTATATTATGATTAGCTTACCTCATTTCCTAGTTGCCATTTTTGCTTCTTCTATCTCCTCTGCTATATCGAGCTTCTCGTCATCCTTCTCTACTATTCTCCACTTTTACATTTTGCTCTGCTCTGCTCACACCCCCTTATCCTCAACATTTACGTCAATCACCAACTTCACCCCTATCCCCTTCGTCAGCCATCTCCCACGTCGCTACCCCCTTTAACATTTTTACACCTCTACTTTTTACGACTCGTCTATCTCTTCTATCTTCTCCGTTACTCTTCACCTCTTGTTGGCTCAGGTTCGTGCCTTACTCTACCTTCCTGTTTCCAATAGCTCTTCGATCTTCTTCCTTATCTCTTTTATCACCCATGTATAGTTCACCCGCTCGCTCTGTCTCCTCTAACTGATCCAGCCAATAACTCCGACGTTAGGGTTTCGTGTAATTGCAGCATTTGTATATCTAGGTTTCTTAAGTTCAAATGGCGTGGTCGAATGGTTTCGTGGTATTGTAATGGGGCCATGCAGCCGGCCAGGGTGTAATGCAAGAATGTGTAACACGTGGATCTGTTTTCCAACGCGGCTCATGTACATTGACTCCTCGCCAGAATTTATACACAGAGTTTACACATGAGATTTTTACGGCTGCTCTAATCCCACCATCAGTAATAACGTATAAGAAAGTTTCGATCACCCTGATTTCTCGAATTCCAACATCATTTACATGAACAATTTATTAAATATTATCATGATCTGCTAGTCATCTTCCAGCATTCGTCAATATCACGTTCGTTACTATCGTTAAACATTTGCAATATTCGTTGTTCATTCCATGGGTTGACGTTGAGTCCGAGGATTGTCGTTCAGCGTTCATCGCTGGCTTCATCTAATCATACCAGCTGAACGTCATCGGCATAGAGGTGGGCGTCCACGGTCGCCTGTGATTCCATGGATGCTTATCCGCGCACCTGATGTTCTGAACATAAATAGATTACGTAACCATCTTATAATAAAAGAAATTACTTTAAAGGAAATTATAGTGCCGCGTTGAATTCGGACAAAGAGGTAAAATTTAATAACGGCTACAAAAAAGCTATGCAGGTTTTATTGATAGTCACTTTATTAGTTGTTAACTTTCTAATTCATAGCTGACTCGTTTTAATCCACTTTCCTGGCGAGTGGCAAGGAAGCACGACATGCAATGTAATGATATGTTTGTGAAGATGCCCGTTTCATTTATACAATAATATAGATTAAACTCGCTGATAACGTGTTTATTATAGGTTCGTACCACTTCAAGCCTTGGTTTACTTACCATCCGCGTTACCTCCTCCTCCAGCGCTATCTTCTCTAGAGTCGACACGGAACATTCCTCTACCACGTTGACACTTTTTTGCCAATTCGGTAAAGGTCTCGGGATTCCGTTCTAAAGTAAATAAGGTCAAGTAAGTCAGATCACGGGAGTAACAGCCGCCATTATTCCATGGCAGCGTGTTATAGCACTGAAATTCATGCAGATATTCAAGTTAATAGTGCAATCTTATAACAATCCAAGACACAGATGTTCGTTCTATACGCACGCCTTTGGCTAGAAAATTACTTCCCGATTAAAAACCATGAGTGAAATACACACTAAGCCATCAAAATTCTATACGCGCGCGTCATTGTCTCCAGTTTTATATGAGACAAACAAGTTATGTACGCTGGAATACGAGAAAGTACCGCTTTAATGCATAGAAACGAACCCAGGCAACGCCGGGTACCCCACTAAATCTAAATATCATTGTTATGCTAATAAAACACATTAACATGCTCGCAAAATAATGGCAGAAACCGACTTACTCTCCTCCTGGAGAAACGTAGGCAAACGATCTATTGACCTCAGAGCAGTAGGTCGGTGGCAGCTCGTGCCATCTCTTAAAGTGACGATTGAGAATTTGGTTGGCACAACCTGAACACGACGCGACACGTCTTAACACCCAGAAATAGCAGATCATAACAACAACAACAACAACAACAACAACAACAGTGTATGCGAAGCAGTGCACCGGTGATGCGCATTCATTGCAGCATGTAAACGGGATAGCACAACTGCCAGTCCTTTCATTAGCAGATAACTAGTCACTATCGAGAATGACGGCTTAGGCTAGAGCAAACATCAAGATATTTGCCGTTTCTTTTGGCAATTCAGGTATCAATATGGCTCAAGTAACTCTATATATACGGTAGACGATGGACTACTACAAAATCTTACCGGTTCGAGCTTGCGTTCAGGATTGCCGCTCTATTCCCTCTCTCTTAGATAGATTTATGCGCTCATTGACAGCTAAAGTCGACACGAATCCTCAGCATAAATTTTCGGGCCATTTTCTGGTAACTTTTGATAAGTACTTATTGACGGCTTTCGGTTCTACGACCATGACGCTGGCTGTGGACTCTAAAACGGTGATT
>NW_014579198.1:13421-20291 GCF_000485595.1 Priapulus caudatus
AACAACAACAACAACAACAACAACAACAACAACAACAACAACAACAACAACAACAACAATGCCTACCTAAATACACGCGGTGTTAGTAGTGTGTGCGAGCAGTGCAGTGAGCGCGTTCATGCAGCATGTAAAGGTGGCTAGCACAACTTAGTCCTTCATCTAGATAAAGAGTCACTTTACGAAATGACGGTAGGCTAAAGCAAACATCAAGCATATTGGTTCTTGTTGGCAATTTATGTAGTCAATATTGTCAAGTAACTTTATTACCTGTAGACGAGACACTACAGAATTACGCGGTTCGCAGCTTGCGTTCAGATTTCGCTATGGCTCTCTCACGTAATTTTAGTCATTACAGCTAAAGTTCGAACAAATCCTTGGGGATGGTAGGCCACAGCGGAGAGTTGAGGTTCGCCGAACAGATAGCCGATGTTGTGGTGCACCTGCAAGAGAATGAATGGGCACATCTTCATCCAGGTAATCCACACATTATTATGTGAAACACGCAATAGCGTAAATCGTGTGCAGGGAAAGAGGACGTAATTTGAAGTGACATGCAGGATCACATCTCGTGTATGGGAGAGGAAAACGTGCGCGCCAAGCCTTAAAAGCGCGCGTTAGGAACGGCAGGAAAGACAGAGGTTGAAAGAGAGGAACGTACCAGCGTGTCAGAAGCAAGGAACACACATTTGGTGTCTTGGCGGCAATACTGCCAGGTGGCAAGTGCTGCTTGGGACTCGTCCATGACGGACATCCGCATGGCGTCGATCCGCTCCAGGCCGCTAAGAGTATCATGTCGTGATACAGCTCCGGCAGCAGATCTCTGCGCATGCGCACACACACACACATTTAATGACATTACACACGCATTTCTTTACTAGATTACGTCAAGCTTATAGTAGATGCACCAAAGGTTATGATGATTGTACGTTTTATTTTATTTGTAATAAACGCTTGCGGATTAGGGAGAACGATGGGCCGCATTTACTGTTCATTTTCTCACCTGAACTCCAGAGTCACTTTGTTAGTAATCATGCAGACGAGTCTGCGGGTGACCTGAGCATGACTCTCACCCTCTCCGTCTGTCTCCGCCGCAGTCACGTAACGCTCTCACTGAGAAATTGTTAACTTTACGTTAATATTTAAATAACACGAAACTAAAACGTAATCGGGTAACAGATTCAAGTGAATTGTACACTAGTTTTACTATAGCTGCTAAGGGTTTATAATTTAAAAATAAAAGCTTGCATATTTAATCTTCAAATATAAATAAACTTGAATATATACCTTCGTTTAAGTTCGCACCTGATGTTTGCGGCTGTATGCCCGATGACCGATGTTTGCGAAGCGCATGCATGTAACCTGCGCAATATCCGGCCGTTGCGATTAGTTTGGCAGATAAAAATAAATGTCTAAACATTTTTCTCCGAGTTTCTTGATTTCACGTCTTTTTTGTTTACACTGGCAAGCAGTAATAATCGTTGCTAGGGTGATGACGCCACTTCTTTGACTGTAGCGCTCACACGCGTGAGCGGCGGTGGAGAATTGAGGAACAATGACGCGCCCACGTGCCGATTATATATACATAGGGCCAGTTTTAAGCGTTTTTGATGCGTTCGAACAGACATTAAATACGCAAAACCACGGTAATTGAAGCAATAATAATGTTTATAAACGCATGATATAGATACACGTACTCTCGCACGCTAATACAATACTTACTAGTGTAAGTATATATATCTCCTGATATATATATATAAACAAAGTCAAGGTATAGAATAAGGGTGTTTAAAGTTTAATTGACAAGCTTTCGAGATTACATCTCTATCATTGAACTGCTCACGTGTCCTATCTTGCCTCAGCGATCGTCAATATCGACGTTTGCCGTTGTACTATCATTAAACATTGCATAATTCTATTCATCTCTATAAGGGTTCATGTTGAGATGTGATTTTCGCGAGGATCGTGCGGTTCAGACGATTCATCGCGAGGCTGGCTTTATCTAATCATACAACAAGCCTGAAACGCTACATCCGGAATAATAGAGGACTGGGAACGTCCGACAAATTACCAGGTCACGGCTCGGTCTTGGATGGCGCACAAGAAAGGGTACTGACTTATATGAGGACATTTTACAGCGCCGCACACATGCTGCAATGTTGCTGGAACATGAGGAGTAGATTACCGTGTGTAACCGGTTACTCGCCTTGCGCTGCGCAGGATCTCTATACTGAATAAGAAAGAAAATTTAACTTTAAAAGGAAATAAAATAGTGGGCGGCGTGGAATTCGGACAAAGAAGTAAAAATTTAATAACGGCTAACAAAAAAGGCTATGGGCAGGTTTTATTGATAGCACTCTTAATATTTGTCTAAGCTACTTCTAATTCATACCTGACTAGTTTTAATGCCACTTTCCTGGGGACGAGTGCAAGTGAAGCACGACATGCAGAAGACATGATATGTTTGAAGAGGATGCCCGGTTTCATTTAATACAATAATATAGAATTAAATCTCGCTGATAACGTGTTTATTATAGGTTCGTACCACTTCAAGCCCTTCGGTTTTACTGTAGCGCATCGCGCGTTACCTCGCTCCTCCAAGCGCTATCTTTCTCTAGAGTTGCCACGGAACATTCTCTACCACGGTTTGACACTCTTTTCTGCCAAGTCGGCTAGGTCTGTCGGGCATTCCCGTTCTAAACTAAATAAGGTCAAAAAGTAAGTCAGATCATCGGGAGTAAACAGGCCGTCCCATTATTGCCATGGGCATGCGTGTTATAGGCACTCGAAATTCTCATGCACGATAATTCAAGTTAATAGTGTCAATCTTAATAAGAATGCCAAGACACAGATGTTCGATTCTATACGCACGCCTTTGGCTAGAAAAAATTAGCTTATCGCCGCGAATTAAACAACACGAGTGAAATAACCACACAACGGCGCATCAAATTGTTCTATACGCGCTCGGCGTCATTGTCTCCAAGTTTTATATGAGACACAAGCAGTTATGTACGCTGAAATGACGAGAAAGTACCGCTTTAATGCATAGAAAACGAACCCAGGCAACGCCCGGGTCAGCCGCCACTGAAATCTAAATAAGCCCATATGTTGATGCTAAATCAAATAAGACACATTAACATGCTCGTCAAAAAAATGGCAGAACCGACTTACTCTCCTGCCTGAAGGAACGTAGGGCAAACGATCTATTGACCTCGATTCAGTAGGGTCGGTGGGCAGTTCGTGGCCATCTCTGTAAAGTGACGATTTGAGGATTTGGTATGGCAGCAGACCTGAGACACCAGAACGCAATCACGGTCTTAAACACCCAGAAATGAGGCAGATCATAACAACAAACAAGTCACACAACGAACAACAACAACAACAACTCTACCCTAAAATACACGCGGTGGTTTAGTAGTCGGTGGTGGCGAGGCAGTGCAAGTGAGGGCGCGTTCATATGCAAGCATGTAAGGAGGTGGCTAGCACAAGCTTAGTCGCTGTCACATCTAGATAAAGAGGTCACGTTTACGAAATGAACGGTAGGGCTAAGAGCAAACGATCAATGCATATTGGGTTCTTGTTGGCATTAGTAGGTCAAGTATGTCAACGGCTTAAACTTATTACCTGTAGATCGAGCACAAACCTATATAACAACAGGACAACTCACCGGTTCGAGCCATTCAATATCGGCGTTGACAGAGATTCTCGCCTAAGTGGCTAGCTCCTACCAAACGTAGACTTCCTTAAGGGATCACTTACAGCTAAAGGTGAACGAAATCCTCCGCAATTATCGATGGGCCATTCTTCTGGTTAAGCTTTTTGAGATAGTCTGTCTTAATGGAGGACGGCCGTCGGTTCTACGAACCGATGACGCTGCTAGTGGAATAGCTCTGATAACGGCCGCGGATCGCGTTATGGAATGATACGTGGCTGCGAAAATTCGGGCACGGTAAGCGAAGCGGGGGCGCGTAGATGACGACAGAATGTTAAGCGAGAGGCCGTTAACCTGATTACTCTGGATGCTTCTGAGTGATTCGCTGATGGCGCGGACGCTGGCCGCGGCGGCGGAGTGGGAGGGGGCGTGTAGGGGCGGCGGAGTGAGGGGGCCTGACACGAGCGGGCCGAGGCCACAGCGGACAGTTGATGTTTCGCCGAACCAAGACGGCGATGTTGTGGTGCACCTGCCGAGAGAATGAATGGTCGCGATCTTCGTCCAGGTAATCTACACATGTATGGTAATGTGATAACGCACGCAAGCAGCGTAAATCGTGTGCAGGGAACAGAGTACGTAATTAGAAGTAACATGCAGGATCACCATCTCGTGTATTGGGAGAGGAAAACGTGGCGCGCGAAGCCTTAAAGCGCACTTAAGAGGCGGCAGGAAGACAGAGTGGCTGGATAGGAGAAGAACGTACCGCCAGGCCGTGTCAACCGCAAGGAACACACATATTGGTGTATTGGCGTGACATACTGGGCGATAATTCGCTACTCCGTCCCCGGCGTGGAGGGAGGTGACCGCAACGTGGCACATAGTGTTAGGGATAGTGTTAGGATTAGGGTAGGGCAGGGTTAGGGTTACTGGGTTAGGGTTATCGGCGTTAATTTTTAATTATTAATTTTTAATTTTTAATTTTTAACTTTAAGGTTAGTGAATCAGTGTTAGGGGTTAGGGTTAGGGTTAGGGTTAGGGTTAGGATTTTGTCAACAAGATCATGATTATTCTGAGAGTCCCACACCATAGAATATATTTTGTGAATAACCTGGCCTATAATATAAGCGGGCGGCGACACAGGTACATATTTAAAGTGTGAGGATTAAGTGGTGGCGGTGTTGGAGTGAGGGTTACCGTTTTGAACGTCATCGTCCAACCGTTATCAGCGTGACCTCCCTCCACGCCCGGGGGTCGAGATTATTTATTTTCCAAGTAGCCGGTTTGACGCGTCAAGCGCTCGAGGGAGCGTATTGGGAAGCTTGCGTCTACAGCTCAACAGTCCCCCTAAACACTATGTACTGCGACTACTGTAACAAATAATTGAAAATATGTGTTTACACAGAGCCTTCGTATCGCTAGCAAAAGACCGTAATCTTGTGGACTAGTAGTGATAGCAGCTTTCATACTTAACAGAGACAAAGATGGCGGCGGTGGCGCAAAAACGATTTCGAATAAACCAGGCCTTGGAAATTAAATTCATGGATTTGACGAAGTTTAGATGAGGCTAAGAACCGGCTAACCCTAACCCGCTAAACCGCTTAACCCTAACCCTAACCTAACCCCCTAAGCCACTAAACCCTAACCCTAACCACAATAACCCCTAACCATAGGGCATTAAACCCTAACCCTAACGCAGTAAACACAATGATGCATATCCCGAAGTACGGCATAAGCGCACGCGCGTGACGCGGTCAAACGGTAAGGAAGAAATTAATCGGCGCTGATGCCGGAGTAAGGGGATAGGCAACACCCCCAATACTGCCGAAGATGGAAGAAGGGACACGGTCCATGTATGACGGATAAAAAAAAAAACATCGGCATGGTGTCGATCGCGCTCCAGGCCGCTAATTTGGTATCCACAACAATAGTCGTGAGAATAACAGGCTCCGAGATAGGGGCAGGGTCTCTGCGCTGTGCGCACCACGAAAACCACCTCTTACGGACACACATTTAATCGACATTACAACACGCATTTCTTTACTAAGATTACGTCAAGCTTATAGAGACAGCACCAAAGGTTATAATGATAGCAGTGTACGTTGTTATTTATTCGTAATAACCGCGAGGCGATTAGGTAGACGAATGGGCCTACATTTACATTCATTTTCTCACCGTTGCTCGACTTCTAGAAGCACTTTGTGTGGGCAAAAATCAGTGTAGAACAACGAGTCTGCGGGTTGACTGCTGAGGCATGATCTCTACCCCTCTCCGTCTTTCTCCGCGCAGTCACGTAAACGCTCTCACTGAGAAATTGTTACGTTTAGCGTTAAAGTATTTAAATAACACGCAAACTAAAACGTAATCGGTAACAGATTTAAGGTGAATAATAACACTAGTTTTTAACTATATGGGCTGCGCGGAAGGATTTGTTATGAATACGTCAAAAAAAATTAAAATGTTCTGCTTTTAAAGCCTTTCGTTTAAGTTCGCACACTGATCGTTCTTATAGCGGCTGCATGCCCGATGACCAGCCGATGAATCTTGCCCGAAGCGCATGCATGTTAACCTGCGCAATATCCGGAGATGGGCACGCGTTGCGATAGCCGACTACAAGAAAGCCGCACAGGAAACCATAGATTTGGCAGATAAAAAATACAATATCATAAAGCATTTCCTCCAGCGAGTTTCTTGATTCACCAGTCTGTCTTATTTGTTTACATGGAGACTGGGGCAGCAGTAATAATGCGTCAGGAATATAGACGCATTCTTTGAACTGTAAGCGACACAGCACCGCGCAGTGAGGGTGGTGAGACGAGATGACAGGACAGACAAATTAACGGCCGCACCAAAAGCACCAATCGCCGATTATATATACATTAGGGCCAGTTTATTAAGTAAGATAACATTTGAAAAATAGAAATAACGGTGTCAACACGGTTCTATTACCGCGACGCGAGCTTTCGAGAACAATTTCTCTTCGCTCAGGGCGACTACAGGGGGAACAGAATTGGGAAACATGTTATTTTAAAAACTAAGCAATGCGAGTCATGCCCCGTTACCTGGATGAGCAAATGAATACAAATTAAACAGACACACATGTGATTGGGTGATTTAAAGGATTTGCTAGAAAACACGGGGTGTGGATATCCCGCCGGGCGTCGGAGGGACGCATCACGGTGATACAAGTCCTGACGTATACTTCGGAAAAATATAACAGTAAA
>NW_014579198.1:20316-23357 GCF_000485595.1 Priapulus caudatus
TCAATCAGGTCAGCAAGACATTGGATAGAATCATATATAATCACAAACAAATACAAGTGCGTTATTAAGATAATCAATGAGTCCACACATATTCGTTGACGTTGCGTTAAGCATTACTGTGTTTTGATTTTTTGGAGTTCCATTGCTTCGTTTGTGTGTGTGTGTGCTTGTGTGTTGTGTGTGTGCGTGCGCGCGCCGCCGCACGCGGGCTGTGTGTGTGTGTGTGTGTGTGTGTGTGTGTGTGTGTGTGTTGTGGTGCCCTTGTGTGTGTGTGTGTTGTTGGTGATGTAAATCACACTATTTAATGTGCAACGCTTGCGAATAGTGTGACTGGTAAACTCAGTGTTACGTATGTGACTGTAGGCCTGAGATATAAACACGCAGCTAGCAGGCCTGCATACCTTCTAGACCGAACATTAATTCTGTCGCCAGATAACGTTTCTAGATTTTGGGGTAATAACCCTCACCAAAAATACACCGTATAATGCTGACTGTAGATTGCAAGATGTGCGTATTGTGACTGTTTAAGGATTGATGATGTGCGTAATGTGACTGTTTAAGAATTTTAGATGTGCGTTGTGGACTGTAGATTGAGATGTGGTATGGGTACTGTAGATTGAGATTTGCGTATGTTGACTGTCTATGATTGAGATGCTGCGTATGTGACTCAGCACTGGTATTACCGAGATGTACGTACGCGGGGACTAACTGAGTAGTACAATGTACGTGTGACTGATATAGACCCTGATATACAATAGTGGAAGTGATAACGAAGGAATGCCACGATTTATTGGTTCTTATATTATAATATAGCTCTTGACTTTGCATTGAAGTGAAATAGTGTGTCCTGCTGTCATTCTTATAATATCGATGCACTTTCTTTTTCTGTTGTCGACATTAGTGTTCTTGCACGCGCCCACCCAAAACTGTTAGCGCCTACCGTACCGGCTACATATAGTTTACATAATGTATAATATAAAGTTCATAACGGAAACTACCAGGTTTGTCAAAACCTACACCAGGTGCAGAACAAAGCCATCTCGCATGATGAAAACGAGGGACCAAACAACTACCCCATAGAAATTCCTTCACTCCATGCACCCCTACTAGCATGCCTGCCACACCGCCTTCATTTTAAAACCGAGGAGCACATAATCTGCTATTAGCGCATACCTTAGATAGTCACTAAAGGACTCTGCAAACGGCCACCAGCAGACTATAATCTAGGAACTCGCCACGACTATATGTTCTAGAATGCCGTATCGCTCACTTGAAAGCCATGTCTCACAAAGATTCCTTCATCCGCGGGTGTTAAACTCTGACCTATCTGACGCAAACCTTCTCTTCACACTACCCAGCGATTCAATTTCCAATCGAGACTTGCCATCTCTATGACTAATAAACATAGTCCCAGGGCAAAGCTGCTACAAACTCGGACTCTATTACCTCCCAGCCTTGTGTTCTCTCACGGGGCGTTTCACTGGACAGCTATAGTGTTGCCTTCTCACGTTGCCAAGCGGCTACTGCAACTCTACATTGGAAAGTGGCAAAACATTATCTCCTCAATAACCGTAACTCCAACACTAACCCTAACACTAAATATCTATATATCGGATATCTATATATAGGGGTGTCATCCACAAAAATTAATCTATGGTGTGGGGACAGATATGATGATGCAAAAACCCTAACCCTAACCCTAACCCTAACCCTAACACTAACCGTGATCCTAACCCTAATCCTAACACTAGTGCTGCCACGTTGCGGTACTGTCTCTCCACGCCCGGGGATAGCATTTCCCCTAGAACACCTGCGTCGACGGAAGGTCAGGTGATGTGGCTGCACTTGTGTTAGGATTAGGGTTAAGGTCAGGGTTAGGGTTAGGGTTAGGGTTAGGGTTAGGGTTAGGATTAGGGTTAGGGTTAGGGAAATAAGGCCATGTCTAGCACGGAAGTATGACTTTGGAAGATTTGGTCTTTGAAGCGTACGAAGTGACTAGTGCTGCTACGTAACGGCACCCTCCTTCGACGCCCGTGTTCGAGCAACACCCGTGATTTAAAACCAGAGCCAATGCGCGTTATCATGACTGATACATAAAAACAAACACATAATAAGATGGAAATGGAATATTACAAACATTACGATACCTCCAACGGCGACGAGCGACGCGAGCGTCAGTTCATGTATATTAGCATAGGGAAAATTGCTGCGGGATGCTGCGACCAAACTGAAAATTTTGAATCACAATCAAAGTGAAAGGATTTGCAATGCGTACAAACTGTCCGGCGTCCACGCTTTGTTTTAAATGCGTAACATTGGGCTCATACCATTTACTTTAGGCGCTATGTCGCCGAGGTGGCGATGTCACATTCGCTATACCTTAGGGTAGGAATGGAAATGAGGCGGGCAGTGCCGCCCCAGCGAAGTAGTAAGGTCAGAATTTGCGATGGGCACTACCTGCTTGGCCACCACGCTCTCTTTTGCGTGTTCCACATTGTTTCTACGTCATTTACTGTGGACGCTACGTCGCCGAGGTGCCGACGTCACGGGAACTCGCGAGGACGCGGCGGAGCCTGAAGTTACAGAGAACAAGGTGTCGCTCATCAACGAGTGCGCGCATGCACGTACATGGCGCAGGTGCCGATGGGGCGGAACTAGCGAGAGTAGAGAGGTGTGTAGTACATCAACGAAAGCTTCAGTTTGCCATGGCTGAGATCAAAGTGGAACGGAACTAAAGAGAAAGTGAGTGAACGAGAAAGAGAGAGAGAAGGGGAGAGAGAGAGGTGGGAGAACTTACTAATACGATGGTTTCAGTGCGATATGGTACGTGGTTTAGAAATAGGTGAGGTGGAACTAGAGAGAGAAAAGCGGTGCAACGAAAGCTTCACTGTGAGATTTTATGCGAGATATCAACCTGGCATC
The DNA here is from genome assembly GCF_000485595.1 of Priapulus caudatus. Classification (NCBI taxonomy): domain Eukaryota; kingdom Metazoa; phylum Priapulida; class Priapulimorpha; order Priapulimorphida; family Priapulidae; genus Priapulus; species Priapulus caudatus. The sequence goes on from NW_014579198.1 coordinate 23,239, forward strand.
TGTGTGTTGGATTTAATAAAGCATGGTGTGTGTGTGTGTGTGTGTGTGTGTGTGTGTGTGTGTGTGTGTGTGTGTGTGTGTGTGTGTGTGTGTGTGTGTGTGTGTGTGTGTGTGTAGTA
>NW_014579198.1:23382-31536 GCF_000485595.1 Priapulus caudatus
TATATATAAACCGTCTACATTTGAATCTATAGCGTCTAAGCGTAACGTAGTCCCTGTATCCAAGTCGAACAGATGCGGCTTTTAACATTTTAAATATGTTTATGAATAAATTACCATACGAGCGAAATAAATACAAGCTATACACATTCAATTTTCGCTTAATCATCATACATTTCGATGTTTGATTTCGCTGTCGTTCAGGCATAATTATAGTATTATTCTTTTTCTAATACTATACATCGGTGTAGTAATAGTAGTAGTAGTAGTAGTAGTAGTAGTAGTAGTAGTAGTAGTAGTAGTAGTAGTAGTAGTAGTAGTAGTAGTAGTACTAGTAGTAGCAGCAGTAATATGACAGGGATATCATATACTATCTAATATATGTAAATTCAAGCTGTGACATTTTAATATGAAAAAAATGTTACAATACTTGTAATGCGTAATACAGCCTAACAGTGAGAGCTCCCTAAAGTTAACAATGGGATTTAATTGGATTTATGAGATATTTTTTAATTGACTATAGCAGAGTAATGGTGCTAAACTTCTCATACCAATCATGGACATTTTTATGCGTTCATTGATTATTAACAGTAATATCTCAATTCAGTTACAAAGTGATTATTAGAATTCTAGCCTATAGGCAGCGCAGCAAGATTCGTGGTCTTGTAGATTTACTGAGCACCTGAAAGCAGCCGGCGCAATTTCAATGTTCAACTGGGCTAATTCCTCTTTATGCAGTGCCACCCAATGAACCAATTCATCATTATCATCGTATGTTGGAATAACTGTGGTGAGCATGCCCTTGTCGTCCCACGTATTTTTCGCCTCGAGCAGGGTATTGAAGATATGAAGAGAAGGATTGCGAGTGCTGTAAACATAATATCTGGCGCGCACTGTTTTGAAAAATCCAATATCAACATACCGCTGCTTTCCATGCGCCGGTATGTAGGCTAAATTTAGATACACGGGAACAACGGCACTAACTGGTTTAGTTTTCAGAGGCGTGGTTGCGATTGCTTGTCCAATTGGTCGTTTTGCTGCAAGTGCCTTCGGAACTTGTTCTTTTTTTAAGGTTGTAATGGGTTTTGATGCTGTTTGTCTGACCTGCGCACGAGTGCTATCGACTGATGCAGTCGCCTTTAAGCCTGGTTTCACAGCCAACTTTGATTGTTCTGCGGTTTGGGGAATTCTTGCTTCTGGTTTCGAAACTCCGCTTCGTTTACGATCAGCTGTGACGTTGGTTTTGTGGCCGGCTTCCACAGATCGTTCTGTAAGTTTAACTTGAGTTTTCGCTTTCGTAGCTGATGACGACGCCCTCAAACCTGTTTTCTGTTCAGTATTCTTTGTATTAGGTTGCCTACTTGTCGTTTTTGTTGTTGTTGTTGGAGGAGGAGTAGGAAGACCCATTGGTTCCCAATCTGAGGTTGGGTCATCCAGGGCGCCAAGCTCAGTGCTTTCTATATTTTCTGGGATCTGGCTCTGACTTGATCGTGGTTTGTATTCTTGGGTGTCCGAAGTTGGTGGTGATTGAGTTGGAATGAATGCCGAAGCAAAAGGATTGAGACTGGCATGAGGGTCAAAAGCACTATTCGTAGAGTCGAACATAGGTAGTAGGAATGGGTCCGCCTCCGGGTTTAACCTTTGCTGCAACATAGGTGATGATTCCTGTTCGTTGCATGTCTGGATATCAGTAGGTGTAGATCTGCAAGGTGGGACGAACGTATCAGCATTCGGGTTTAGTGTCGGTTGCGCTTCCATCACGTTTGACGGTGATGTATACTCGCGCATTTCATAATCTGGCAGAGCGGCTTGGGCCAGGGTGTGCGTTGGATGGCTTTGGAAAACACTTGTATCGTCGGCTCCTAATATAACATTATCAAATAATTCAGAATGGGATGGCTGGTCGTCCATTGCAGCGAGTCGATGATCCGTCTCTGAAGCAGTATTACTGCTAGCCGCGTTTATAGAACTGTTATCCGAGTGTTGTTGAGCATCCAATTCATTGAGTGGTGCTTTTAGCGAGTTGTTTAGCAGTGCCACGTCCGATCCAGCAGCATCTTTGCTTACATCAGTGATGTCGTCTATCTGCTCCGGCCCATCTAACAGATCTGGTGTAAGAGACATCCCTTGCTTTTCGGCATTGCGATTGGTACTTGAATCAGTGATTCCTATAGCGAAGTCGGCTGCGACTTGTTCAACTGAATGAGACGCATCTCCGAGTATTGGCGTAAATTCTTTCTCCTTCATTTCTGATATATCTGAGAACTCAGTTGACTGCAATCCTTCTATAGGTTCCTCGCTTTGTGCTATGAGTTCCCCTGTGTACCGATCACCAACAGGATCTTTAGTTGAAATGCTACCTGGGATGTTGTCGTCGCTCGTCGATGGGTGATGAGAATCCTGTTCCATCACTGCCTGACAATCAATGTTTGCATCTCCTGTATCTATGGGACTTGTCGTAGGTAATTTGTCTTCTGGCCATGTGCTTTCGCCTGCTATATTGGATATGCTTGCCAAAGGCTGCAGGTTGGCAATAGGTGTTTCAACATGCGGAGAAATGCATTCATCGATTGTCACATCTTTTGCAGCTGAGTCCATCATTCCTGAGTTAATAAGCTCCTGTTCTTCCTCAATAGGGCTTAGCAGTTCATGACTGCACTGTGAATCAGGGGGGAAAACGAGTGGTTCTTCCATCGAAATCCCAGCACTCTCAACTTCTTTTCGCGCACGCTCCAGTGGACTCTCGTGTATTTCGTGGCAATCAGTTGATATTGGTGATTCGGTTACGGTTGCTTCATTGCATTTTACATTACCCGCATTTCCTCCAGCTTCCGGCGAACATTCATCAAGCTTTAACTGGCTTTCTAATATACTTTCACTATCTTCTTCTGTGGGTACTATTCCTGTAGTTGTGGTTACCTCCTCATGGGAACTCGCAATTTCGCTGGATACCGCATTCCCTATATTACCACCCATGTTATTGTTTTTAGCCATAACCTGAGTGTCAATAACCTCATGTTCTGCATGGATTTCTGTTATTCCAGTTGCAGTTAAGGATTTTTCGTGCGGTTGGTCAGTTCCCTGGCTATTAGACCCAACACAGACGTCGCCCGTTGCAGACATGTCCGAGCTGTGACATGGAATTGCGTCTAGGTCAACAACCAGATTTGTTTCGCCAGAACTCCGCTTAATATCTGATACCATATCACTATTTAACTGTTGGTATAAATGCATGTGCTTAGCTTCACCTTCTGCGGCTTCTGTTATGCCGTGACTCTCATACATTGTCTGTTGAGGCAACTCCGGGCTCGAGCTAACAATTTCGCTTTGCAAGATTCCTTCAATTGCCACATCCTCTTCGATAACGCCTGTGTGACTCTGGTCACTTAAAATAGTTGATTGAGTAACTTCGCAGGTTTTATTTCCATCGATAACCATCGAACGATAACTTAGCTCGGAATCGGAATCCAATCCACATTCTTTGTCGGTGGTAGGAAATTGGCTATCATCAAAGGCATCGATGTTTACTTCCGGTGTTGCAAGCTCTTGTTGAAGCATGGGCGTATTATTTCCCTCACTGCCCGTCAGTAAAAGTGCAGGCAAGTGATCTTCATCCTCAACCAGCTGTTGATCCTCGAAAGAAGCGGGACAAGTATCCGTGACCTCTGTGTGCTGATGCAGTACGCCTGGAGGCTTTGTAAAATCTATGCTAGAAATCTCGTCCTCAGACGAGGATTGCTCTTCGCCGGCAACAATGTCGTCTGCCGCGGAAAGAGCTAAATCTTGTGGAGCTGAGACGGTCGACTTTGGTGTGCTGTGAACGACTGGAGGCTCCGGTAGCTTCGCATCATTTTTGCTTTTTGGTTCTGAGGATGTGTCGTTAGTCTTTGGCATTTTTCGGATATTATCCACTGGTGTTTGTATCACACTTGTCCGTAAACTAGGCTTTGTAGTGTTAGCTGTGTCATTATGTTTGATATTGGGGTTTGTCGATGTGACCGATTTGGCGGCACCTGCGCTGCGAATAGTTGAAGCAGGCTGCTTTACAGGTGATATTTTTAACTCTGGTTTTGCTTGCAGTTTTGATTTTGATTTAAGTGATTCTGATGAGCACTGACTATATTGCAAACATCGAAGATCTTTCAATCTATCAAGGCCTCCCAGCACCTTCGATTGCGGGGCATTGCCAGTAAATAGTATTTTGATAATGTCATCTTCCTCTGCTGCGGGATACCAAACAAGTAGGGCGCAGATAGATACGAAATCTAGCAGAGGTATGTTTTCAATGCTTTTGAAGGTTTTTACATTTTTCTGCCATTGCTGCATGAAATCCTTAATCTCGGTGCTATCTTTTACGGGATTCAGTACATACATGTCTAGCGTCCCATAACCCACTTTGTGGTAGAGGTTTATGGGCTGCTGTGGAAACGATCCAAAACACGGAGTTGGTACCAGACCTAACATTTCCCATCGATCAGCCACGTTATTTAACTCGCAGGTAAGGCTAACTATTAACTCGCTGTAGCACGTGCTCGTTGCTGTCGTTATCTCACCCATGTTGGCATACACGTGTCCTATATTCGGACAGATGTCTTCAGTTACCTTTCTCTGCAGCACAGAGCTTAGGCCGTGAAGATTATCAGAGCCGGCGTGAGTCTGAAGAACTACATCGATTCTTTCTAAGTGCTTGCAGAACTCCCAGAAGCAGGGACGTCGACTGTAACCACCATTGACTAGCATATTGAAGCCACTCACGCCGAACAACGCCGAATCTCCTACACCGGCGGGAAACACGTAAATCGTCGGGCGAGAAAAGCGAATATTGCCCGTTATCACCGTTGTCTCCATTACATCTTCAAGCGGCTCTGCTTCTATAAAGTAACCGATGTGGGATGTGAAGTCTTCAATGCCGATCTGATTAGATAATTTGACGTGATCCTCATTGATAAAAACGTTGAACGACACATCGAGCTCGGATTTTGTAACTGATCTAGATACCCAGTCACCTTCAGGCACCGACCTGATATGAAGCTCTGTGTTAGGACGCGCGTCTGCCGCTTTGCGCACGTCGTTTCCCGCGAACAGATGAACTAAGTCGGCAAAACCAAAGACACCGTCGGCCAGAATCCAAGCTCCCGAGCCTTGAAACAGTGGTCCGGCGTAGTTTATGTACTTGTAAGCGGCTCCTGATATTAGACATGTTCGTATAGCGTCCTTCGTTGTGTTGACGCATCCGTTGATGACCACCTCCATCTTGAGGCCGTCAGATTCATGTAGGACAACGCGTTCACCTGTAAACCGAGCAAGAGATGAGTTGTTATTGATATCATAGTATCGAGTATTTGTCGTCCTTCTCTCGGGTAATTTGGTAATTAATTACCTCGATCAATCCGTTGTATCAGGCAGTAAATATTATTACATGTATTATTAAATGTAGTATTAGCTTCTTCATTAACATTATGCCATAAGTGTTGAAATTTTCTATTAATAATTAAACTTATAGTTTGAATTTCAGTTTGCCCACCATTTTCTCTTGCTTCTCCAGTATCAGCATGCGCAGCAAAATTTTGTAGCTCATTGTTGATATCTAGCCCCGATCTTTCTTCATCCCACGAAGTGAACCCTAAAACGAGTGGTTAATGCAGTTAAACATTATCTCAACAAAGCAAACATCGTATACGAGCGTTTTGTACAATTGTATCAAGTCGTTCAGTTTCTCTTTAATCTTTTAAGAAGTTTGTCGTTTGGACATTTATTTTCTACCTATTTAACTATTTAATAATTTTAATACTACTTAATTGTTTTTCACCTATTTTTACCGGTTTTATCGACTCAAATGAACCATGAACAGTTGCTGCACCATGAAATACTCATGATGTACATTCTTTATTTGCAATGGCAATTACGTGAACATATGATTTGTCATACTAGATTTTTAGCTTCTTGGTAGTCAACAAAAATGGTGTTATATATTGTCATACATAGTATAATACTATAGAGCAGGATAAACGCGTAAACGTAATTGGGATTTTCGTCACTTGCACAGAATGAGCATATTCTCAGCGACGTGCTACATGCTGAGGCACACATGTTCAAACAATACTATACAGTAGGCTTCCATGCAGCATCTCATGTTTCCGCGCCCCGCAGCAGATCCGACTATTTTTAGCACAAACAGCGACGCTAAGCATCTTTAATAGATATTGGCACCCAAAAATCATGTGCTGGAGGCTCGTAGACGCATCGCATGCCGAGACAGGGCAGAAACCCTCTGTGGCATCCAACCTATAGCAATTGATAGGAACGTCGTTGTTTCATTTTAGAGAATACATAATTTCTATGTAACAAAGTACTTGAGAAAAAGTATAGGTTATTTTCTTATGATTATATCGATAACACTGTAGTACTTAGTAACACTTAGTAACACTTAGTAACGGTTATTTTCTAATGATTATATCGATAACATTGCATTGATTTTTTTGTTTAGTCAAAGATTTAATTGCCCACTGGTCTGTCTTCTTCTTCATCAGTATATAGAGAGAACATATATAGGTACGTCTGTACATTAATATGGCTTGTGTAAATATTCTAAAACACCAAAACTACAAAGCACTTTTTGAAAAAAATGCGAATAAATTTGTCTGCACAGATGTGGTGTCTGTAAGCAAACTATAGAGACTACCGCCTATCTTTACAGCGATTAAATTTGTCTCAACAGTCTGCACGAACTTTCTGTTTTATGTGCTATATTGCATTATTTATCTCGCGGTAACCGTATAAAGAAGGCGCCTGCCGCGTGAGCGATTTTGTAGATGTCAGTAGTAAATTTTTTAAGCTGATGTCGACGATGCGCATTATACTGTTTATAAAAACTAGTGAAACTTGCTACTTTTCAATGCGGGTAAATGTTCTGTTCTTCGATAGTACGAATTGCCTAAACATATTTTAGAAGGATTTTCTTGCAGACTCGATAACTAGCTAGATGCCTACTCCCTTATAGTTCAGAATGAAATAATAATAGATGCATAGCTCAGTGACTATGCTGTTGTACATACACAAACACGTAGCTAATCGACTGAGAGCATTAAATGACTCATAAATGTTTTCCTCCATATGACATATGACAAGCCTGACATGCATGACAAACTAATGGCGTCTGAACGCACATGATATGCGAACAAATTGTATTTTTTTACAATGTCACGCCTCTATCACCTATCAACCTATCACACACACACACACACACACACACACACACACACACACACACACACACACACACACACACACACTCGCACGCACGCACACAAACACACACACACGCACCCACGCACGCACGCAAGCAAGCACGCACGCACGCACACACACACACACACACATGTAAACAGGAATGAGCGTTCATGTAGAAATGATGAAGTAGATCCAAATCCAGATCTTGTGTGGTAAACTGTATAACCTTTAATAACTGGCACACATCACATCTCCTTACACACAGACAAAGACCCGCGCACACTCGCGGTCGCGTACTCTCGCGACCAACACCCGAATCCCCCTTCTTACATCTCTCTTCTCTATATTTTCCCCAAAACTCATACCACATCCTGCACGCACATGAAACCGTTCTCACAGACTGCATCCTACCCCCATTTCATAATGACCCTAAAAACGGCCGACCTAAAACACGTTTACTATTCTCCCTATAACATCAATCTAGCCGCACAAGATGCGCGACGCTTTTTCTAGCTAGAATATGACTAAAACAACTAGTATAGAGGGTTCCGCGATTTTTCATATTACCCATAATGCAACGCCGCCGGCCATTAGGGTTCCAGAAACCAGTTAAGGCATGGTATACAAGTACATTGAGCAACGCACCTCTGCTCATTTTATTCGCCTATTAGGCAAATCCATCACAACGCCGCTCTCCTGCGGTACGTGTTGTCAACTGCAGCAATCGGTATCAGAGAGAGCCACACAGCTTTTTTAGGCTGCCTAGCGTGATCCCAACACAAGGTAAAGTGACGATGGACCAGGCGGACCACAGACATTTGGAGCATTTAAAAAAAAAGCAATGCTGAATAAACACGAAATGTATTTACTACCAATGTTTCACTATACTCTCTTTCGTCTTGTATTGCCGATAATTACCTGTAAATG
>NW_014579198.1:31546-40370 GCF_000485595.1 Priapulus caudatus
TCTCTCTCTCTCTCTCTCTCTCTCTCTCTCTCTCTCTCTCGCTCTCTCTCTCTCTATGTGCCTCCCTCTTTCCGTCTTTTGATTTCTCCCCAGTTTACCTTTTCGTAGTTGTTGTAAAATAAGATCTCCGGTGTGATCATTAAGGACCTCTCCAGTCACGACGACGACGTAACAGCTCGACATTATCGCTACAGGCGTATACGCTGCGATTACTCCAGCAGACGCGGCGTACGCTGTCAGACGAACGCGATATCGGCTAGACACAAACACGTTATAGCTCGCCGCCTGCGCGATGAACGCAGGATATACGCCTTGCGATTTCTCAGAACCTCTTGCGTCTGATTCAGCGGGCGTTCAAATACTGGGGGAAAAAGTTTTAACGATTCAAATCAGGCGTGTACATCGGTGACCAGAGTCGAAATAGAAGTTATAGGCATAGGATGTTGAATATTCCTGTAGCTCTGTAATGCTGGACTCGAAGAAAGTATAGTGTTCAGATTTTAGCCGGCGAAAGAATGTTCATGTGCTGTCACGTGGCTTAAACAAACACACAGTGAGCGTGGCGTCACGATGTGTTCAGCCGACAGATGCGTGTAGGTGGAATTCACCAGTAGATGGCGTCCGTAGACACCAGGCCTGGGTAAGCACAGAGCACGTACTGTATATCATATGATATATACGTGCTCTGGTAAGCATGGTACAGAAATTAATAAAAAAATATCTAGAACGTTCCAGTACCTACGCAATTACGTACATTTTATTTATGCTAAATAACAAAAATTCAGCGTATATTATTCACAAGAGATTTTGCGAGCAACATGGTACGAATTTTGCACCACTCTGTAGGCCTATGGGGTAACTTCACATGCAAATTACTAAGGCTTTCACCACGGTGATATCAGTCAGTAGAACGGCATATTCTTCACTTAAAACAAATCTAACCATTTGTCCTCTTTAGGACGTCTCTAAAGCAATCTTTGAAAAATATGAAAGTAGATAATAACGAAAATCGTCAATGAAATTAAACCTTGAGAAGCCATATTTTGTAAACCTTATGTGTTTAAACAAAAAGAAAATACTCGGTGTAAAAACTTAAAATACTTTGTGTATTTTCGATAAAAAATGCTTATCCAAATGCCTCCCACAATTAGTTATTAGCCTGCGATTCTTGCACTCGTCCTTATAAATGTCCATATTTTATCTTATCCCTATTAGAAGGAGCGATATACTTTATGGTCACACAGGTCTGTACGTGTACACGCGCGGCCTATCTGCTAAAAGAAATCATGTTTTATTAAAATTGGAGTATTATCTTGTGAAAAATGTTATTCCTATTTTGTAGAGTTAGACTCCAATCCTTTCAACGTCCCCATAATATAGCGATATAGTGAAATATTGTACACATCTCTATTCTCTTGTTCGGCAAGAGTGCCGTGCGTGAGACGATGCAAAACGAAAAATATCCACAAACAATTTTCTGGCAATTTTATACCTGTAGAAAGCACATACTCTGTAGAACTTTAACATGTAACACGTCGTTTTGAATTGCTCATTTTATTAGTTATAATTGAAGATTGGGTCCAAATCTGCCAACGATACGCTCAAAAATCGTAGAGACGGATGACGGGGGTCAATCGCCTCTGAGCGCATGCCTAATACATGCTAAAATAAATCGCATTTTAATTTATTGAAATTATATATTGAAGACGGTGCAATGGTGGCGGGCAGTTGTCTAATATCCGGAGGAAATCCGGATGCGGAGCCGATCGCGGATCCCGATCAAAAGGTGCATCAAATCTGTATGCGTGTTCTTTACCGCATATAGGCGGCAGGTTCTACGAGCACCAGCACGCCGAGTGAATGAACACATTCTTTGCGTTGATCGGCGCTACATCGTTTTACATTTTACATGCGAAAGAGTGTATGATACCAGAGATATATACAAACACATGTGTTTGTATTTATCTATGATGATACCAAATGAAATGTAAACATATAATTTATGGAAAATATGAACCTGTGGATGACATATGCTGAGAAATAGTTTATTATGAACAAGGTCGATCCAGATAACTCACCATTGTAAATTATAAGGCAGCAATTTTGTGTGTGTATGTGTGTGTGTGCTGTTGCGTGCCGTTGCGTGCGTGGTCGTGCGTGCGTGCGGTGAGTGCGTGCGTGGCGTGCGGGGTGGCGTGGCGGTGAGTGCGTGCGGTGCGTGGCGCCGTGCGTGTGTGTGTGTGTGTACAGAGGTTGAACCTGTACGCTCGAGTACCTTTCCAAATTTTGATGATTAAATATATAAAACAATAAAATCATAGAAAAACCATAGACTTCTCGCATTCTTCTTTTTATTAAATCAAATATATATATATAATAAATCATATAAGTTACTAAAGCGATATACCGCCGTGCCCGCTAACGATGCAGTTGAACTGTTTTGAACCAAAGTCCGACTGGGGCGGCATATTGTAAACCGGTAAAATACGTTTCGGCTATATGTTTATTGCCGGCTGCTGGTAAAATTTTCATAAAAAGATCTAAAATTCTTACCCCTTTGTGAGAGGTGCGTGAGCGGTGAAGGACATCCCTAATATACACTCGCATTAAAAAACATGGAAAATTTAAACAGGCACCAGCTACAAATGTAAGACATACGTTCAAGTTTTTAGCATCGTATGAAAACAACAAAATTAAAGCGAGGAAGGGTTTAAAGGCAAGGTATGTAGATGAGAGTTGCATATTAAGAAGTTGGGATCGGTTATGGGGCTGGGTGCTGACCTTACAGTCGTTTAAGAAGGATTTCGCTGTTGTAGATGGACATGTTTTGCGTGGGAGTCCTGTTGTTGGAACAAGGCCTTGTGATGAATGTTTGTCCAACTTTGATGTAGAGGTGTGTTGGAGTAGCCGCTGGCACGTGGGAAAGGAACAATAGCTGGCCGTGGGAGAACCAGCAGGGGCTGGGAGGGTATAGAGTCTGAGTGTGTCGAAAGTTTTGCCCCATGGTGACTGTGTTTATAAGTCATAGAGTAGCGTCAAGTCTGATTGGGAAATTGAAATCGCGCTGTAAGTGTGAAGAGAAAATTAGGTGTTTGCGTCTGGGTGAGCAAAGTTTAACGGGCACGACGAGAATGAGGACTCTAGTTGTGAGCACACTGGCTTTGTAGCTAGCAGGAATTACGGCATCTAGATAATAAGATAGTAGTGGTGGTTCCTAATGTAGTACGTTGGTCGCCGCGTTGCAGCATCCTTAGTGATATCTACGCGTTGCGTAAATAGCAATGATTATGTGCTCCTGGCTTTTAAAATGCAGGCCGTGTGAGGCAGTGCCAGTGAAGGGTGCATGGAGTGAAGGAATTTCATGGGGTAGTTGTTGGCTCCGTTTTCCTATGCGCAGATCCCGGCGCTTTTGTCGTGCAACTGGCGTAGGTGTTGTGCAGAAACCTGGTAGTTTTGCGTTATGAACTCTTATATTATAATTATGTAAAGATAATTATGTTAGCCGTAGCGTAGGCCACTAGAAACAGTTTTGGTGCGCGTGCCAGAACCAGATAATGTCGGAGCACAGAAGAAAGAAGTGGCGATCGATATTATAAGATGACGCAGGACTACACTAATTTTGCTTCAGTGCAACGTCAGGAGCTAATGTATAATATACAGAAGCCAATAAACCCGTGCATTCCTTGTGTATCAAACTTCTCCTCCACATATGTATAAGAGGTCAGGTCCCTACAGTGGCGAGCACGTACAGTACAGTCTCAGGCTTAGCACGTAACGTACATCTCGGTCCTAGCAGATGCTGAGTCAGCATTTCGCACATCTCAATCTAGCAAGTCACATATACGCATGTAAAAATATTATGTACCTTATGACGCTAAGGCCCTAGAACAGTTTTGGTGCGCGGTTCAAGACCTCAATAAAGTGACGGAACACGAGAGAGAAAGAAGTGCAGCTCGATACCTTGATAAGATGACGCAGGAGCGAGACTATGTCTGTTCAATGTCAAAGTCAGGGGAGCTAAGAAAATAATATAAGAAGCCAAATACAGCCGTGCCATTCCTTGGTTTATGCAGCTTCCACACAGCCGGCCATATGGTATACTCCAGTCTACAGTCACATGCAGTACAGTGTACATCTCAGTTTAGTCACGTACGGTACATCTCGGGGGTGCGAGCGAGTCTGAGGATCACAATTACGCACATCTCAAATCTAGCAGTCACAGTACGCACATCTCAATCTACAGGGGTCAACATACCGGCGCACATCTCAAATCTACAGTCAACATAACGCACATCGTCAATGCTACAGTCACATACGCAGCATCTCAACCTACAGGTCAAATGACGGCACATCTCAATCCTCAGTCCGCATAAGCGCATATCATTAAACGCTACCAGTCACATACCACATCTCAACCTAAACAGTCAAATACGGCACATCTCAATCATACAGTCACATATCGCACATCTGCACCTACAGTCACATACGCACATATCCTCAACGCTCAGCAGTCACAATACGCACATTCAATGCTTACAGTCACATACGCGCCATCGTGCAATCTGACAGTCAGTCATACGCGCTCTCAAATCTACAGCCTCACAGTACGCACATCTCAAATCACAGTCACATAGGCGCAAGCATCTCAACGTACAGTTCCAGCATACGGCAGCACATCTACGAATCTAACCAGTACACATACGCACATCTCAACTCTACAGTGCACATACGCGCAGTCTCAAGTCTACAGTCACATACGCCACATCCTCAATCTAACCAGTCAGCATACGGCACATCTCTTCAATCTACAGTCGACATAGCGCGACATCTCAAACCTACCCAGTGCAGCATACGCACATCTCAACCTAACAGTCAAATACGCGCATCTCAAATGCTGACCAGTCACATAACGACACAAGTCCTCATCTAGAAGTGCGACATAAGCGCAACATCAAGTGTCAATGCTACAGTCACATACGCAGCATCCAACCTTACAGTCACATACGGCACATTCTGCAACGTCAACCTACAGTCACATACGCAGGTCATGCTCAAGCCTAACAGTCATCATACGCAGCATCTCCACATCTACAGTAAGCATACCCACATCTCATCGTCAATCTACAGTCACATAACGCACATCTGCAATCTACAAGTCACAATACGCACAATTCGCTAAATCTCAAATCTACCAGTCACATACGCAGCATCTCAACCTACAGTCCACAACGCACAAATCCGTCAATCTAAGAGCAGTCACATACGCGCATCTCAAGTCTACAGTCTACATGATACGTGCCCTATCAGGTCTAATAAGTGACGTACGTTGCATGCTCAGCGGCTACACGTCACGTAGCCGGTACGTATATCACAGTTTTACAGTCTGACAATTACAAGTTACATCTGCATGTACAGTCACATGATACGTGCATCAATGCGCACAGGCAGCTTGAAGCGTTTCAATAAAATATAAATGGCTAAATCAAATACGAAATCTATTACTGCCAAATTCTTTAATGTTTATAGTACTCTCTTTGACCTATTATTGCTGATCATACGCCATATAAGGAGCATGCAATTTGCCAAATTGTGGCTTGTGCTGTTGAGTTTTAGGTGTGTGTCAATTCCGTCTGAAGTTCTGATAATTTGCCCATAATGGTCCATGTTAAATTGCATTGACATGCCCGAAAATTTCCGGGCAGAAGCTGATCATCCAAGCAGGATAAATATTATTTAAATAATTTTTAAATATCACTTGTCTGCAAGTCAACACAGCACCGGTCCGTCAGGTTAGCACACGGGAGTTGATGTTTGGCTCAGTCGCTTGTGGGCATATTGTAAACTGGTAAACTACTCTTACATAAGCAGTCTGAGTCACATACGCGCAACATCTCAAATCTACAGTCCACATACGCACCATTCATCAAAGCCTACAGTCAGCATACGCACACCCCCCGGCCTCCTCCAACCTAACAGTCACATACGCAACATCTCAATACTACAGTCACATAGCGCATCATAGCTCAATCTACAGTCACATACGCACATCTCAACCTAACAGATCCACATATCCGCAAATGCTCAACCTACAGTCCACCACTCAACGGGCAACATCTCAACCTACAAGTCAAATAAAAACGCAAGCATCTCAATACTCACAGGTAACATAGCCCGCACGATCTCAATGCTAACAGTCACATACGCACATCTCATCTACAGCACATAACGCACATCTCATCTACAGGTCACATACGCAACAGTCTATAACCTACAGTGGCCACATACGCAAGCATCTCACCTACAGTCACATACTCACGATCTCAATCTACAGTGCACATACGCGCATCCTCATCTAGCAGTCACATACCGCGCATCTTAATCTAGGCAGTCACATACGCGCCATCCTCAGTCTAGCAGTCACATACGCACATCTCAAACGCTACACAGTCAGCATACGCACATCTTCCAATCTACAGTCAACATGACGCACATCGCATTCTAACAGTCCAGCATACGCGCATTGTCATCTAAGCACAGTCAGCGATACGCACATCCTCAATCTAACAGTCACATACGCCGTGAGCACACCCGAGTCTGCAATCTACAGTGCGCAGTACGCACATCCTCCGGCAAGCCTAGCAGTCAAATACCGCGACATCTCAATCTAGCAGTCATCATACGCATATCTTAATCTACAGTCCACATAAACACACATCTCAAACCATACTAGTCCAAATCTACGCACGATCTCAGATCTGCAATCACATACGCACCTCTCAACGCTACAGTCAGCACACGCACATGCTCAATCCTAACAGTCGAGCATACGGCACAATGCTTCAATACAATTCACGTCCACATAACGCTCACTCAATCTAACAGTCACATACGCTACATCTCAACCTACAGTCACATACGCAGTGACATCTCAACCTACAGTGCACATAGGCACATCTGCAATCTACAAGTAAAGCATACGGGCACATCATCAATCTAGGCAGTCACATACGCACATCTCAATCCTAAACAGTCACAACACGGCGCATCTGCAATCTAGCATTGAGAGCAGTGCACCTACGCGCATCATCAATCTGGCAGGTCACATACGCACATCCAATGCTAGCAGTCACAATACGCAGCATCTCAGAATCTACAGTCAGCATACGCGCAAATCTTCATCTACAGTCACAATACCGCGGCATCTCAATCTACAGTCACATACGGCACATCTCAAATCTACAGTCACATGATACGTGACATATGAGTCTATAATAGTGTAGCGTAGTGCATAATCAGGCTACAGTCCACGTAGCAGCTACGTATACTCAGCAGTTTTAGCAGTCTACAAATTACAGTCTACATCTCAACGTAGCAGTCACATGATACGTGCGCACTATCGCACCAGCACTTGAAAGCGTTTTCAAAAATAATGCTAAAATTAAATACGTCAAATCTAATTTACTCACCAAATTCTTAATGTTTATATACTTATGCTTTGACCTATTATCTGCTATCATACGGCCATGCTGGACATAGCATTCTCGGCATATCTGTGGCTTGTCTGTGAGGTTTTAGGTGTGTGTCATTCTGTTGAAGTTTTAATTCCATAAAATGGTAGCATGTTAAAATTGCATTACTCGCCCGAAATATTTCGCAGATAGGGATCATCCAAGCAGGATCAAAATATTTTTATAATAATTTTAAATATTCATTGTTGCATCAGACCGTCGTCAAGGGGTCGCACGGGCCGTATGCTAGGGCAGAATTTCCCCAAGATATTCGTTGAAATGTGTGCTTAGTAACGTTGTTATGCAAAATAAAAAGCTTAGGACATAGCTAGTGTCGTTCGCACACGGTTGGAATACCCCCGAGTAAAAAGAAAATTGGGCACATTCCTTACGGCGTTTCGGAGGAGAATACAGTCAAAATTACCCCACGCGGACGCAGATTTTTTTACAGTATTAGTAATAGATATATATATATATTAATATTGCTAACCAAGGTTCTTAAGAATTGCTGTATTGAATGTGTTTAGAAATATTATAAAATTCTGAATTCATTAATAGATATGGGAGCGTACAATTAAGCATTAAATAGATCAACGTACGGTGTGAATTAATGCTATGGTGTATAACAATAACGGCCCAAGTAGCCGAATGAATAAAGCTTGGACTCAGGGCGTAGCTACGAGGGGCCTGGGGGGTTGCACGAGCCCCCCACAAATTTTCTGTGGCCCTAGCGCCAAGGTTGGCCCCACTAACAATTCATGCTTGATAAAAAAAAAAAATTCAATTAAAACAATGCCGTAGAACTTAGAACAGTATAATAGCAAAAGAAAAGTTATATCTAGTTGCGCCCCTCCCCCACGAAAACTGTAAGGCCCCGTCACAGTGGCTCGCCCCTGAAAAAATCCTAGCTAACGCCTACTGTTCGGACTCCTAAAAATGTAGAACTAATTGATTCTGGTTTTGAATCCNGTCTGGCTATTACATCATACGGCAGAGATGTGTGTAATGCTTCTATAAGATAACAGTTTTGTTACACGGCAGCGGCTTCACCATGATTTCGTGAAAGATTGCGTTACTCGGCTATTGTTGACACAGCTACAGGGTGTACCGATATGGCTTTCAGTGTGTGGATGAAGAAGCTGCGGAGAGGCGTGATGCTGTTTGGCTGAGTTGTTATAGAAACAAATGACGTGAACAAAAGGACTAATTATGTATGGCGTGCAAGAGTGGAATACTGATTATGCTCTGCATCCCCATCCTCTGTCACTCCACTCACTCCACTCTCTCTCTCTCTCTCTCTCTCTCTCTCTCTCTCT
>NW_014579199.1:0-18853 GCF_000485595.1 Priapulus caudatus
TCTCCTCTCTCCTCTCCTCCCTCCCTCCCTCCCTCCTCCCTCCTCCTCCCCTCTCTCGTCTCCCTCCTCTCCCTCTCTCTCCTCTCTCGTCTCCCTCTCTCCTCTCTGTCTCCCCTCTCTCCCCTCTCTCTCCTCTCTGTCTCCCCTCTCTCCTCTCTGTCTCCCCTCTCGCCCCCTCTCTCTCCTATATCTACCTCTCTCTCCTTCAGATGACGTACGAAGACGGCCGCTTCTCTGTCGTGCTGGACAAGGGCACGCTGGACGCGCTGATGACCGACGGCAGCGAGGCGGTGCGGCGCCGCGTCGACGCCATGTTCGGCGAGATCTCGCGCGTGCTGCGCGTCGGCGGACGCTACGTCTGCATCTCGCTCGCGCAGGAGCACATTCTCGCGAAGGTGCTCGACTATTTTCCCAGCCGGTGAGTATGAGATGTGGCGATCGTGCTTAACAGAGTCGAAACTGGAGTCTTTGATTCCTCAGGCACCCGCTTAACAGAATTGAAACTGGAGTCTTTAATTCTTCGGGCACCCGCTTAACAGAGTCGAAACTGGAGTCTTTGATTCCTCAGGCACTTNTCTCTCTCTCTCTCTCTCTCTCTCTCTCTCTCTCTCTCTCTCTCTCTCTCTCTCTCTCTCTCTCTCTCTCTCTCTCTCTCTCTCTCTCTCTCTCTCTCTCTCTCTCTCTCTCTCTCTCTCTCTCTCTCTCTCTCTCTCACTCTCTCTCCCTCTCTCTCTCACACTCTCTCTCTATCTCTATCTCTCTTGCGTTCTCAGGTATGGGGAGTACGCGCAGCTGTGCGGCGTGCTACACAAGTACGTGCGCCCCGCGGACAGGATCGTCGTGATCGGATGCGGAAACTCACAGCTGAGCGCCGACCTGTACGACGTCGGCGTGCGCGACATCGCCAACGTCGACATCAGCGAGGTCGTCGTGCGCCAGATGGCGAGCAAGAATGCCGGGCGGCGACCCGACATGACCTGGGTCAAGATGGACCTGCTCGAGGTGCGTGACGACGACGACGATTCTGCGCAGTTTTGTCGTCGAATTCTTGCTTTGTCGCGTGTCGCCTGGCGGTCGATGGTTTTCGTATGATGACCTCTCTCNTCCGTCCTAATGATTTTATGATTTTGGAAGCGAAATTTCCCTCTTCCCTCAGAATGTCACCACAGGGTAGTCCCCCTCCCTCTCTTTCGCCCCTCTCTCCTCTCTTTCTGCCCATCAGGGCATCGCCTCGCCACCTCTCTCCCCCTCCTCCCCTCCCTCTCCCCCGTCTCTGTCTCCGCCTCTCTCCGACCCTCTCTCGCTCGCCTCTGTACTCTTTGCGGCCCTCTCTTGCGTCTTCTCTGTCTCCCCTCTCTCCCCTTCTCGTGCGCGCTCTCTGTCTACCCCTCTCTCGCTGCGCTTCGCTTGCATCTGCTTGGCTCCTCAGTCGCCCCCTGAGGTCTGCCTTTTCTTCCTTATCTACTACTAAAGGCCTTCTTTCTCTCTCCTTCAGTGATAGACGTACAAGACGGCGGCTATTTGCTCGGTCGAGATGACGTGGACAATGTGGTCATGTCTGGCCGGGGCCCAACCTCGCTGACTCTGCCTGAGGCAGCGAGTGGGTGCGGGCGGCCTAAGCGTCGGATGCCCTCTCAATGTTTCGTGTGTTCCGAGCATTCCTCGGCGCTCGTGCTGCGCGTCGGCAAGCGTTATACGCTAACGAGACTCTGCATCTCGCTCTGCGACAAGCATTGAGCACATTCCCTCAGCGGGCAAAGGTGCTCGAACTATGGTTTTCCCAGCCGGTGAGTATGAGTATGTTTGGGCGATCAGTTCGCTTAACAGGATGTGTTCGTATAAGACTGGAGTCGTTTGATTCACATCATGTTGGGGACGCACTCCTGGCCTATTATATACGCAGGAAATTGAAACTGGGAGTCTTTAATTCTTCGGCGCACCACGGGCACTCTGCTTAAGAGGAGAGATTACGTTGACACATATATATGCGGAGTCTTGTAGCATGTCGCTCTCAGGCACTGCTTTAACAGAGTCCGAAACTTGGAGTCTTTAATTCCTCAGGGCAGCCGCTTAACAGAGTCGAAACTGGGAGGGTGCGATTTAATTCATGGCAGGCACCCGCTAACAGAGTCGAAACTGGAGGTGGCTTTAATTCATTCAGCAGCTCCCGCTTAACAGAGTCGAACCCTGGAGCAGTCTTTACTTCCCCCACGCACCGGAGCCGGCTTAACAGAGTCAGACGAAATCTGGAGACTCCCTTTAAATATCTAATCAAAGTAGACAATCCCGCTTATTTCATGTAAGATACGAAACTGAGATCACTTCTAAATCATAATTACTTTCGGGCACGAATAACAGAACCTCGGCATAATACAAGTGTTCAATAACAGATATAGAACTTGGATAGTCTTTAATATCCTCTCAAGATGGGCACCCAGCTTAACAAAGAGGTCCGTACATTAGAATTACTAGAGATGTCTTTAATTCCGCGGAGAACCGGCAACGCCCCGCTAACAGAGTCGAAACTTGGAGTCTTTAATTCTTCAGCGCACCGCTTAAAACAGAGTCCGAACTGGACTCTTTTAATTCAATCAGGCACGCCGCTTAACAGAGTCGAAACTGGAGTCTTTGATTCCTTGGCAGCCGCGCTTAACAGAGCTTCGAAACTGGAGTCTTTAATTCTTCAGGCACCTGCGGTAACAGCAGTCGAGACTGGAGTCTGGATTCTTTCGGGACGGACCGCTTAACACTAACAGAATGCGAAACAGACCTCGTTACTCTTTATTTCATCAGCACCGAATTACTGTGATTACTCGATCGAATGTAACGTCATAAGCATTGTAGTCCTGCTGCGTTTGAAGCTCATAAATAGTGCCAGGTAAAAGGGTATGTGCACTATACTGTATATGTGACCCGCTCCCGCATAATACGGACCAAGTCACAAGTCACTGTTTTGAGTAATGAGCACGCACACATGTCAATGCTGAAAATGGCCTACCTGGACAAAAATGAGATTTTTACAAAAATAAGTTCCTAAGTGCATATTTAATCCGGATATATAGGTTCAGATATCTCTAGATTATTATGGTCATTTTTAAATTTTTTTTAATAAATAAAATAAAATAAATTTTGAGCGGCGACGGCCCCTTCAGACTGGCCCCTGACCGCTTATCCCCTACTGGGCCCCTTACCGGAACGTTTATCTCAAAAGCTGCATTATATTCCAGATAAGTCGGTTTCGCGATCTTCAAATTGCTGTAGATTGGACCTGATCGGTCAATTCTTTAGATATAGCCAAATATTATATATCATTTTAAATGTAATTAAATGATCTTTTCAGATATGCACATAACTCAATTTGTAGAATTTCCTACTTAATCCTGGTTTTGCTGGGGCGGGTCACATATATGTACTACTCTAGTAGTTAAAACTGCATTTACATTACTTAATTTGTGAGTGTATAAGAGAGAAATACCTGTATTATGTATACTCGACCTAATCGTACATGGGTTCCTGATAATTGGTACAGGTAATGTATTGTGTATTTTTGCAGGGGCTGGATGGTTAGGGTACATAAGCTTACTGATGCCGATGAGGATAAGGAGCAGACTAGCTACTTTCCAGTGTTCGTGTTTGTATTCACAAAGTTTAAGAAGATGGCAAACATGACAAAGGTATTTACGTGAAATCTGCGTTTTATGAAACTATATCAAATTATAAACTGCATCAACAGGGTATACCCAAATATAGCCTTGCTGTTGTTGAACTGAAATGCTTGGTAGAACATGGAATATTTAAGGGGTGGACACACTAGGCGATTTTTCATGCGATCGAGCCGGCCGACCAAGCCGGCCGCTCGATCGCATGAAAAATCGCGTAGTGTGTCCAGTGAGTCGGCATTCGATTTTTGAGTCGGCGGGCCGAGTCGGCCCGATTCAAACATGTTTGATAATTATTTGAGCCGGCCGGCTGCAATCGCCTAGTGTGCCCGGGTCTGCGATTGAGCCGGCCGATTGTACAATTCATCAGCCAATCAGCGTGCTGAAAATCCACGAGTCGCCTGACTCAGTCGCGTAGTGTATCCACAGAGTCGCCCGACTGAGCCAGCCGGCTCGATCGCATGAAAAATCGCGTAGTGTGTCCACAGCTTTAGATGAGACCGATGATGATGGCTTCATCTATGGCATAGACTAAATATTATTATTATCATTTACAATAGTCTTCCTTATATCTTACAGTATTTCCGTGAACTCATGTATACTAGTATATTATATATAAGTATTAGTAGATACACAATTATACATATGCTTTTGTTGAACTGAAATACTTTGCAAAACCTGGAATATTCAGGTGAGACCGCAGCTCCATCTATGGCACAGACTAAATATTATTGTTATTATTTACACTAAACTTCCTTATATCTTACATTTTTTCCACGAACACATGTATACTAGTATATATTATATCAAGAGTACATAATCCATCCCATATCTTATCCCATTATGTACTCTTGATTATATGTATATATACAATTATATTTATGTCCATGTCGCATGTGATTTTGTAGTAACGGTGAACGAGTGGCAGGGATTATTAATCAGCGAGCGACGTCATTTCTTGATAGGTGCTTGAGATGTGCATGTACGACGACGACAAGGTGACGCGCGTTGCGGACGAGGGAGAGATCGTAGCAGCGGTGCATGAGCTGCAGCAGTATGCTCTCGTCAGGCAGCAGCTACACACGAGGTGCCCTGCTACGTTTCCCTCCGTGTTTCTTCGCACATCCTTCAGTCTTTTAGTTTCTAGTCATCCTTTAGTAGTGCTTTAGCGCCATAGTGACAGTGCAGTAGCCTGTTCTGTCTACCGTCGTCACATTGTGACGTGCGTTTCGTCGTTTGAGTGACGTTTTGAATGTAGACGTAGTTTATACGGCGTCGACGACGACTTCAGGGCGTACATTTTTTTGCGAGATAAAATTGCGGCAAAAAAACTGCAGAATTTCCGGTTCTTGGGCGAGCACGCACGACCTTCGGTCGCACCGAAGTTTGGACGGGAATTTTCCAAAATATTAAATATTTGGTCACCTCGTGCGGGAATTTGCTGGAATTTTCGGTCACCTTGTGTAGGAATTTTCCAGAATTTCAGTCATCTTGTGCGGGGAATTTTCTGGAATTTTTGGTCACGTTGTATAGGAATTTTCCAGAATTTCAGTCATCTATAGGAATTTTCCAGAATTTCAGTCATCTTGTGCGGGGAATTTTCTGGAATTTTTGGTCACGTTGTATAGGAATTTTCCAGAATTTCAGTCATCTTGTGCGGGAATTCCGCATTTTTCTTCCTCCCCCCCCCCCGTACAGTAATTTTCTCTTCCTAGGATGACATTTTCTTGCTTTCGTTGCAGGAGTCACGTTGGGGAGCAGATGTCGCTGCAGCTGCACGCCGCTGCCTCCGCGCAGACGCCGCGATACACGCTGCACGTCGTCGACCGACCAGTCGCCGCCGGCGACGCGGCGTTCGCAATATTCATCGTGCCCCAGGGAAGGTGAGCCGCCGCCAGGGGGCGTTTGAACAATGCTGCCATCTAGTGGCGGTGTGGCTGCGTGTTTGCGCTGGATTCTGCTACGCGCTTATGTGTACACTGCTTCTGGTGGTAGTTCGCGTCTGCTTCTTGACTGATTCCAAGAGAGAGAGAGAGAGAGAGAGAAGTGGGAAGATAGAGAGAGGGAGAAAGAGTGCAAAAGAGTCACAGAGAGAGAGAGAGAGCAAATGAGTCGGAGACAGAGAGAAAAGAGAGAAAGCAAACGAGTCTGAGACAGAAAGAGAGAGAAGAGAGAGCGAGAAGGGGAAAGAGAAAGGGAGAGGTTAAGCGAGAAAGAGAGCGAGGGAGAGCGCGAGAGATAAACGGCGACGTAGCGACGCGAAACGCTGTTGAACTCTGACCCGCAGAGCGACGGAGTGGATGTTCGGCAGCGATGCAGGCCGGCTACAGCTCGCGAAGCAGTGCGGCTTCCGGCGCGTCATTGTCACGACGCTGCACCGCGACCAGCACTACGAGGGACTCGAGGCGATCAAGGCAGAGCTCTCGGCTAAAGTGCTGGAGCTCGCACCCGCGGGAATGCCTGCCAATACTCAGGTGAGAATAACCCTGGAGAGATGGGGTGGAGAGATGGGACTAACCCTGCCAGGAGAGGGGGGAGTAACTGTGGAGAGGTGAGAGTGACCCTGGAAAGGTGAGAGTCACCCTGGAGAGGTGGGAGTTACCCTGGAGAGGTGGGAGTAACTGTGGAGAGGTGGGAGT
The DNA here is from genome assembly GCF_000485595.1 of Priapulus caudatus. Lineage (NCBI taxonomy): Eukaryota > Metazoa > Priapulida > Priapulimorpha > Priapulimorphida > Priapulidae > Priapulus > Priapulus caudatus. Next base: position 6,299 of record NW_014579199.1, read on the forward strand.
TACCCTGGAGAGGTGGGAGTTACCCTGGAGAGGTGGGAGTTACCCTGGAGAGGTGGGAGTATCCTGGAGAGGTGAGTTACCCTGGAGAGGCTGGGAGTCACTGTTGGATGAAGGTGGGAGTTTCCCTGGAGAAGGAAGGAGTTACCTGGAGAGGTGGGAGTTTCCCGTGGAGAGGAGGGAGTTACTATGGAGAGGTAGAGTACACCCTGGAGAGGTGGGAGTAATCTCGTGGTAGAGGTTGGGAGTTTATTCTGCGAGAGGTGATGCGTAACTGTGGAGAGGTGGAGTTACCCTGGTGAGGTGGGAGTTACCCTGGAGAGGTGGAGTTACCCTGGCAGAGGTGAGAGTTACCCTGGCGAGGTGGGAAATGTTACCCTGGAGAGGTGGGAGTTACCCTGGAGAGGTGGGAGTTACCCTGGAGAGGTGGGAGTTACCCTGGAGAGGTGGGACTAACCCTGGAGAGATGGGAGTTACCCTGGAGAGGTGGGAGTTAGCTTGGAGAGGTGAGAGTAATTCTGGAGTGGTGCAATTTACCCTGGAGCAGTAAAAGTTACCCGGATCATGTGAGAGTGTGCTTAGTGGAATATGCTTCATGCAATCCAGTAGAGTGAAGATGCACTGTGATCGTAATAAAATAGTGAGGCCACCTCCGCTCACTGAAAAAATAGCGATTTCACATTATATCTGACACTGTACAGTTTGCAATCAGTAATGCTAGACGTGCAATAGTGATACATTCGTGCTTAGTGGTGAGCTCTCGCTATCACCATAAACATTTGTGTACTCGGACTCTCGGAGTATACATACATCCATGTTATCACCCAATGGAACCTCTTAGTTTACCACTGTAACGAAAGTAGCTCTGGGAGTTGATCAATTTTTACGCTCACATTTTTCAAGTTGCGTTATCTAGGCGATAGCAGCTATACGACAGCAGTTTGTCTGTAGGCACGATGTCGATTTATACTTGCCGCGTGTGACAGCGAGAACTTATAATGTATGTATGCGTAACGATAATGTGTATGTGGATGTACGGATACTTATATATGAAACGTAATGATATGTGTATGTGGATGTATGGATACTGTTATATGAAACCTATGTATACGCAACGATATGTGTATGGGGATATACCAATACAGTACCGATATATGGAACGTATGTATACATAACAATATGTGTATGTGGATGTACCGATACCGATCTATTGAGCGTATATATACAAAACGATATGTGTATATGAATATACCGATACCGATGTATGGAGCGTATGTATATGTAACGAAATTATGCGTAGGTTCCGTTCCTGTCCGTCGGTGCCGACATTGGACGCCGCACCACAGTTCATCAAGGTCACAGCGAGCTCAGCGGCGATTTTGTCGTCGAGGACGTGGAAACGGATGCGGGACTGTTCAGACGACTCGTGTTTCTTAGCAACCAGAACGTCGTTCAGTCGGAGGCCAAGCTTGTAGCCGGTGAGTGTGAGTTGTCACTCTGTCATCGCGTGGTCTCTTACGGTTTTTTATTTTTGTGTGTGTTATCACGCCGCTGTGAAATTACGCCGCGTCGAACGGTTGCTAATGTTGTAAAATTATGATAGATGGTTGTATGGGATCGTTTTGATTTTCAGTCAGCAAGAATAACAAGAAAAAGAGAAAGAGTAGTGGCAAGCTGTCTATTGATACCAGCTATCTGTCTTGCCAGCATCATCACTACATGGTTTCTGGAATCGCTTTCGTTGACGCAATTAGCGCAGGTAAGATGGTAGAAATTAATTGTTTGACGTCTGAATTTGCATATCATTTTATCCTGTGCGCAATTTCGGACAGCCGTTGAATGTGATATTGCGTGTGCTGTGTAGAAGATGCATATAAGGTGTCTGTTATTTTGCCTTTGAGCTATCTAACATACTTGGAAGTTGAAGCATTTCGTGGTACATACGCGGTGTCAACAACGATTGTAATTCTGTTGAACCTAGATGAGAAAATGGAAGCGGTTGTCGTAGGTTTGGGAGGAGGAGCGCTAGCTATGTATCTACAGCAATATTGCGAGGTAAGCTCGTCGAGCTGTGTGAAGGTAGAGTTCAAACTCTCACATAGCGATCGCTGTCCCTCGGAAATGTGTTCGCATTTCGTTGAGGATGCTTGAATTTTTCTTTGTGCACATGCTTGCTTACACATGGTTCTGTTTGTGTTCATTTACATACAGCAGCAATATGATGGGCTAATTAATGACGAATGGGTAAAGATCCTTGTCAATCATCATTGTCAATGAATGTTTGCTTTTTGTGCCAACAGGTGGCAGTTGAAGCTGTAGAACTGGATCCAACCATACTGGACGTAGCAGTCAGATTTTATGGCTTTACAATGAGTGAAACCCTTAGGGTTGAAGTCTGTGATGGCTTGGATTACATCCGGAAATTATCTAAGGAAGGTACCGTACCAATCATGATTATTTCTATCAACAGCATTTTTTCTTATGGAATAATTACTGCGTACCACACACAGAATTCCGATTTTTTCAAAAATTGGCTTTACGGATGAAGACACTTGTGCTTTGCCGGCATTTGCAAATTCAGTGCCATTGCCTTTATCTGGTTGTTAAGGCTCAAAGAAACACATGGTGCTTTTGGATGTCGACAGTAAAGACTCATCGGTCGGCATGAGCTGCCCACCGGCCTCATTCGTCGAGCGAGAGTTTCTTCAGACTATCTACAACGTCTTGCACGCAAAGAATGGTGAGCTCTCCTTATCATGATGCCTTTATTATGTAAGGGTTATGTATTAGGTTTTCGTCATTATGTATTATCATATATTATTATATTTATTGTTATTATTGTATTTTAACATGTTATGTATTGTTGCGTATCGTCGTCGTAGTGTCATATTCCAATCGGGTCGTTAGGCAAGTTTACAACAGTGAATGTCGTTAAAGTTTGAGAATGGAATTTAAGTGGCAAAAACTTGACATCTGAAAACTTGAAAAAGCTCAGCTGAGCAATGACACCTAGACCAGTCGTCGAAAATGCTGCTAAGAGGTCCTCATTCTAGGATTCGTCCCAAAATCATAAATCATTCTGAACGTCTGAAACATCTTACTGGTTAACTTTTTACTATTTACTATTTACTATTACTACTTACTACTATTTATTATTACTATTACTACTTAATACGTACTATTACTACTTACTATTACTATGACTACTTACTATTATTTGTTATTTACTATTACTATTACTATTTACTACGTACTGTTACTCCTTACTACTATTTACTATTACTACTTACTACTATTTATTAAGAACGCGTCGTGCTCGTGAAAGAGGTGCGAGAGAAAGATTAGGAGGAGGAGCAAGAGAAGGAGAGAGGGGGAATGAAGCGAGTGGGTGGAGAGAGAGGATGAGAGTGCGTGAGAGAATGATACAGCAAGAGAAAGCGATAAAGAGCGGCGAAGAACTAGGGAGAAAGAAATACAAGATGCAGAGAAAGTGAGAGCGCACGAGAGAGAGAGAGAGAGAGAGAGAGAGAGAGAGAGAGAGAGAGAGAGAGAGAGAAAGAGAGAGATAGGGTGATAAGGCGCGAGAGTAAAAGACCGCACGCCATGGCGTCTTCGTCTGTCGATCCGCTTATCCGCGAGCGCAGTGTGCTGCATGCACGTGACGCAATCGACCAATCACCGCACCGCGATCGATATCCCATTCCGTCTCCACGTATTTTGCTTAACTTCGCAAAAACAAACTAAAAATGCAATACACGGCGCCAAGTGAAGACGTCCACTCCGACATGGCAAGTAATCTGCGAAGCGATGTCATGCCATGTGCATCGAAACTTGTTCACGCGAATTTTTCCCGCCCTTTTTAATTGTTCGTTTTTTGTGCGAATGATAGCCAAAGCAATGGCGCCCATTACCCGAGCCGTAAAGATGTATATAGACACTAGTAAAAACCTATAGTTATAGTATATACTCTATACTCTATAGTATACGCCATACTTATAGTTACTCTATAACCTATAGTATATAGATTCTAACTTGTATGTTATTTCTATAATTCGAATGTACCGACCATACATTCGAAGCTGTATCTCCGGACTCCGCGATTAGAACACATATGAACGAACAGAGCGAAAGTTTATAGATGATAAAAAAACAGAAACGGATTGCAGAGCTCGCAACTATTCGAAATCGGGTGTACGAGGGTTGCGCTAATGTGTTTTTCTTATAGACATATATATATATCGAACTCCGTCTTAGGTATAATCCCTTGGACGTTCTATCATATTCCTACGAGGTTACGAGGTTACGAGCTTATGAGATTATATACGCGGGCGAGTAAATGTGCAATTTCGGGCTTTCATCTAGCCCAACTTCCTTTTTTCGATGCTGCAACTCCTAATGACGTTATTGTGAAAGTAGCTTCATGTTGCCATGGTAACATACGCAATCGGCTGACGGCCACGGCGATGTTGCGACTGCGGGCCTGGTCGGCCAGTCCAATCAAATCTCGAACGCTAAATTGCGTCATTTCATTCTGCCGCCCCGCAGCTAGCAGCAACGAAGTTCATAAAACATCGCGAAGACTGCGATAATGATCGATAAATCTCAAGACAGTGTCAAAGCTTTAGCCTTGACGCGGGGGATTTTTTTAGGGACGATAGGGTTAGCTGCCCTTCTTTAAATAGAACGAAAAAATAAGGCCCGATGCATTTAAATAACGTCACAATTAGTGTAAATCATCATGTGATAATCTTATACGTGAAACCATCGTCACACCTCACGTCGTCCTCACACCCGAAGCCGAACACTATGCACGTTGACTGGGTGCTGCATCCCTCACTCGTCATTACTCCACCCAGAGGCACGGAAATTTCTCCATCGTTTCGTAGGTACCCTATACGGCCCTGTATAGCATAGTCGAGTTATTGATAAGTACAGCTCCCACGTAGCCGCGACTATATATGTGCCGAGGTATTCATACACGCGACCAGATGTACTGAACGCACCGCATTATAGCTGTATTTACAAAGAGGCGTTTTCACCCTGCGTGCAATCGTTAAATGGCTACTCGACAATCAACAATCAATGACTGCTGATGGTAAATTGGGTTTATAGCGAGTGTGCTTGCCTAAGTGCGCTAGAGCAAGTAGAGCGAGGGCGAGGAAGGAGGGCGGAGGAAGAACACGAGATTGAGAGGGAAAGAGAGGGGAAGCTCAAGAGATCGAGAGATACTATTTACTATTACTACTTACTACTATTTATTATCACTATTACTACTTAATACGTACTATTACTACTATTTACTATTACTACTTACTACTATTTACTATTTACTATTACTACTTACTACTATTTACTATTTACTACTTACTACTATTTACTATTTACTATTACTACTTACTACGTACTATTAACTTTTTACTATTTAACGATTCTGATCACGTCTTTTTTTCTTCTCTCAGCTCGACCACGTATATATTATATTTCTGCAGGCGTGCTCGTGCTGAATCTCGTCTGCAGGGAGGAAGCCCTGCGCAGCCTCCTCATCGAGACGGTGAGCGCGATCTTCCCGCTCGTCTACACTGCGCGCGTCCCCGAGGAAGTCAACGAGATCGTGTACGCGTGCCGGCGTGACGCCGCGACGACGCAGCGGCCGCTTCCCGCCGCGCTCGAGCGAGTGAACGCCGCCGCGACGCGTAATGGAGCGCGGGAGAAGCTGACGGACGTCGCGGAGCTGCTGGATAATCTGACGCTTCACGGTGCGCGCGCGACGTGACGCGGCGGCGGCGTCGTCGCACGAGGGCCTCGGTGTAGCCCTGTTCACCGGCCACCTGACTGACGTCTGTGTAGATGTCCAGTGTGATCGAGAGAGTGTGGAAAAGTGCCGAAAAAAGATCCAGACGTGGTTCCAGATCGAGATTCGGATCTGTATCGAGACTCGGATCCAGATTCAGATTGAAATCCAGATCCAGGTCCAAATCTAGATCCAGATTCAGATCCAGTTCCAGACCCAGCTTGAGATCCTAATCCAGATCCAGTTCCAGATCTAGGTCCAGAGCCCTCAAATCATGTAGAATAAATGTTTTATAACTATCGGGGAAAAAGTATATTTGCGTTATTTTTATTTGCCATTAATTAATTAGGTGTAAAACTCATTAGGTGCTGCTGGGCAGGTGATGATTAATAATGGATATCGTTTGTGTCCCAATTTTTTGTCTGCATTCTTAAATTTCCTGTGAAAAGTAGAGGAAGCTATTAATTAAGATGGCATATCTATTATATAAAAAGTAGAGGAAGCTATTAATTAAGATGGCATATCTATTATATTATATGATTGTGACGAGATGGTTATCCATGCATAAACTTTCAGGAAGCTTCTTACGACACTCAGTTTTACTGAGATTGTTATTACAGTATATTTTTCGACACATCTTTTCAGCCACGTATTCGTACTGTACTTGCTTGAGTCTATTACGTTCAGCCGAAAATCAGAAATGGCAGCGTTTTACAATTGCGATAGAATCTGAGTGAAGTGGATTCAAGTTGGCGACGTTGTCGGTATGGTTTCGTGCACACGTGCACGCGCACGCACGCACACACACACATTCGCGCAAGCGTGCGCGCACACACATACACACGCACGCACGCACGCACACAGACACACACACACACACACACACACACACGCACACAGACACACACACACGCACACACACACACACACAATAGAATAGTATAGAACATGGGCGTATGAAACCTGCGCGATACTTACGACGCATTAATGTCTGCGAAACGTGAATGGAAATCATTTCTAATTGGATGTACCACCCTGCTCATTTTAAATTTCTAAAGCGACGCGAAGAATTCCCACGTGCTCAACGATCAAATATGCTTGTATTAACTGCCAGCGTTGGTACTGTCATACATTATGAAATCGCGTCAGAAACGAGGTGCATTTCTAAGCCGAAAGTAATTAGCCGAGGAGAAAATAAGTGTGTGTGCGTGCGCCTGCGTGCGTGAATGTGTGCGTGTGTGTGTGTGTCTGCGTGCTTTAGTGTGGCGTGAGTTTGCGTGCGTGCGTGTGTGCGGCTACGTGCGTGAATGTGTGCGTTCATGCGTAAGTGTCTGCGTGCGTGGGATTGAAAGCCGCATCTTTTACTTCGATCCACCATGAACGCAATGTTGTTGCGGACGTCACGCAGGGACGAACCCACGCTCTGCTAGCAGTGGTTTGAAAGTGCGCATTTTACATGCGTTTCTGATCAGTGCGAAATGACCATAGAAATAATACAGGTAGACTCTCTATAGGTGTCTCTAGGTGTCTCTATATATTTCTATGGAAGAGACATTTAGTGTAACAGGATTCGAATTTGGAACAACTCTTCGTTTTGTTTTTCGAACGTTAAATTTTATTGTCCGACGTTGAGAACTACCGCCGTGAGCATTGAATCATTGCCGTGTGGGAAATTATCATGTATTCGCTAGACTCACCTCGAAGTTACGAAGACGCCCCGGGGAGTAATTAGCTCTCATTACAATTGATTAATTTCTGTAAGCGGCTTATTAGGAATAAAGTCCCTTGTGCTCCCATCGTGTCCTCTAGGTGTCACTACCCGAGCGAGCGTTGCCATATTAAACATCTAGGTTGCATAATATAGGCGAAATCTGCGATTATAAATATACTTAACGAGATAACTATGTAATATAGATAAGGTAATAAGATAATAATATATGTAGAGAAAGGTTTGCTTCGAAAAATGCGGTCTGACAACAGTTACATACGTTATAGAGGGATTAGTAAAGTATACGCACTGTTGAGTCAGCTCCCCGGATTCACTCACAGGATTACGTCAATGCGAGGAATATTTAGTTGGAATTAAATATATAAGCGGGTTTCAGCTGCGACTGCGCCTTTCCTTGATATTAGCCTCAATCCTGCTGCTGCTTATGCCCCTGTAGCGTTTACTGCTTCCGCTTCTACCCCTGCTGCTGCTGCCCCTGCTGCTGCTGCTGCTACTGTTCTACTGTTGCTGTGATCCTCTGCTGCTGCTATGGTTGCTACTGTTGCTGCCAGCTGCTACTAGTTAGGGGCTCTGCCGCTGTTGATGCCCACTGCTGGCCTGCTTACTGTATGCTGCTGATGCCCTGCTGGCTGCTACTGTTGCTACTGGTTGCTGCTGATGCCCTCTGCTCGCTACTGTTGGCTGCTGATCCCCGCTCTGCTACTGTGCTAGCTGATTGCCGGCCTGCGCTGCTCCTGTTGCTGCGGCTAGCCCTGCTGCTGCTGATCCGCCTGCTGATGCCCCTGCCTGCTTGCTACTGTCTGCTGCCCGCTGCTCGCCGCCTCGCAGCTGCTGCGGCACTGCTAGCTAGCTGCTGCTGCTGCTGCTGCTGTGATGTGCTGCTACTGTTGCTGCTGCTGCCTGCTACTGTTGCTGCTGGCCTGCTACGCTCGCTACTTGTTGCTTGCTGATGCCCTGCTGCGCTGCTGCCCTGCTGCTGTTGGCTCTGCATGCTGGCTACTACTGCTGATGCGCGCTGCCCCCTGCGCGCTGCTGCCCCTGCTGCACCTGCCGCTGGCTGCTGCTGCTTACTACTGCTACTGGCTGCCCCCGCGCTACTGCTACTGCTGCTGGTGCCTGCCGCACACGCCTGGCCAGCTGAAGCCATGCCCGTCAAGTGCATCACCACAGAGCTGGATTCGCTGCGGAATTGGATCGGCTGGCACGCAACACCGCGTTCCGCCGTGCTAACATCGCAGCGCGCGTTCGTAGCTGCGGCCTCATCTCCCACCGACAACCTAGCCTTGCCACCCAAATGTACCGAAGATCCGTGCTCGGGGGCTCTCTATAGAGAATGACCTCGGACTGTTAGTAGCTGTCGATAGATGGGAGGCGACGTCAGGGCGCAGCGCAGAGGACGGTGTAGATGCCGCACTACGCTGTCTGCGCTGCTGCTCTACATCTCAAGCATCGCTGGAGACGAAACGACGACGCACCTGCTGTGTGTGTTGTGTGTGTGAGAGAGAGAAGAAGGGAAGGAAGAGCAGCGACAAAGCGCGCGCAAGAAGAGCAAACGAAAGAGAAGAAAGAACAATAGAAGAGAGGAACGAGAAAGACGTGCCGCTACACCGCAGACTACCCCTGGAGCACCTGCCGCGTAAGATTAGAGGAATCCGTGTCGCCGGTCTGACTATGCTGTCTGGCCGTCAGCCACCTCACGGCTAGCGCTGCTAGCCAGGCTTCAAAGGTACAAGCTTTACAGATCGGACACGTTTCTCGATGACGACAGCGCTCAGGGCTGGCCGGCGGAAAGCTAGCCTGCCCAGCCCGCCGTCATGCACTCAATGACGTCAACAACCGTCAGACATGCCTTCCCGAACACAGACCTGAACGCATGAGTGGCAACAACAGCATGGTAAAGATGATGTGCATGCCTGAGTAAGTGACCCAGTGTTGTCCTCCTCCTTTCTTAGCTAAGGCGGAATATATATAATATATATATATATAATAATGCCTTCACTGACGCCTTACGGGAGAGTCGGATGAATAAAGAAAAGATATGTATATACAAGTGTGGTGTGTGAGTGTGGTAGTGTGTGTGTGTGTGTGCGCGCGCCACGGCAGTGCGTGCGTGCAGTGCGTGGTGTTAATGATGTGCGTCAGCGTGCGTACGTGCAGTGCGTAGCGTGCCGTGCGTGCGTGCGTGCGTGGCATCGTAGTGTGTGTAAGACAGGAAGAAGGAAAGAAAATAATGGGACAGGGAAGGAGAAGAAAGGGATGTGGGGGAGTGACAGAGAGCTCAGTTTCAGAACGAGAGAGAGGGGGAGATAGATAGAGAGGGAGAGGGGGCAATCTAGAGACAGTGAAATAAGACAGAAGAGGATAGTAAGGGGTGAGAATGAAAACAGAATTATAAAGAAGGAGAGAGCAAAAAAGAATCCTCATTTCACAAAAATACACAAATACACAATTCATTAATCCAATGCGCTCACTTTAATCAGGTTAATTTCTTTCATGCCCATTCTTTCAATTAATTGTAATTATTTACTTTTTTATTAGTCGGATATCCATCCAGTGGCCTGTGCTTGCGCATGTTCATTCCAGCTTTGCGATACAGGAAACTAGCATAACATCAGAAGTAGATAAAAGTAGTTCCCTATTATCTACTTCTGATAACATGTCAGTCATCCGCATTTATGTGATAGCTCATTATATTTGGGCCATCCATCTTTTTCACGTGCCATCAAAATTCTATACTTTCGAATATAAACGCCGTATACTTCGGCGGCAGCATGCCTGAGTTCATCAGCGTGAATACGCGTGCAGATAGGGCACGAATGTTTTCCCCCTCTCTCTCTCTCTCTTCTCTCTCCTCTCTCTCTCTCTGCTCTCTCTCTCTCCTCTCTCTCATTCTCTCTCGCTTCTTTCTCTCTACTCTGCTCATCTCCTCTCTCTCTCTTTCTCTCCTCTTTCTCCCATCTCTCTCTCTCTCTTTTTCTTCTCTTTCTCATCATCTTCTCTCTCTGATCTCTCTCTCTACTCGTCCTTTTTCTCTCTTCTACTCTCTTCTTTCTCTCTTCTTCTCTCTCTTTTCCTCTCCTCTCTCTCTCTCTCTCTCTCTTCATGCTCCTCTCTCCTCCTCTTATCTTTCTCTCTCTCTCCTTCTCTCATCTCCCTTTTCTCTCTACTCTCCGTCTCTCCTGTCTCTCGATCTCATCCTCTCCTCTCTCTCTCTCTCGTCATCTCTCTCTTCTTTCTCTCTCTCTCTCCTTTCTTTCTCATCCTCTCTCCTCTCTCTCACTCTCCCTCCTTTCTCTCATCTCTTCTCTTTTTTCTCATCTCTCGTCCTCCCTCCTCTTCTATCCTCATCTCTTCTCTCTCTCTTTTTTTTTCGCTATCTCCTTTCTCTCTCTCTCTCTCCCTCTCCCCGTCATCTCCCTCTCTCTCTCTCCATTCATACATAGATAGAAATATGGGACGTTGATAAGCTATGCCTATTTTTTGCTGTAGTTCAAGAACCTGTAGCAGCTGTGAATCCACCATGTCGGATATATATATATGTGTGTGTGTGTGTGTGTGTGTGTGTGTGTGTGTGTGCGTGCGTGCGTGCGTGCGTGCGTGCGTGCGTGCGTGCGTGCGTGCGTGCGTGTGCGTGCGTTCGTGCGTGTGTGAGAGAGAGAGAGAGAGAGACGTTGCTACGGTAGCTGTAACATGTCGCGCATTGCATTTTTAAATGGTTTTATGGTTTTGATAAACGCATTTCATTTGGCGTATTTGTTTGTGTGCGAAACTCGAAATAGCAAGGATATTGGAGAGTTGACTTTTCGACGCTGGAAACACTTAACTCAAATAATTTGCGCTACAACTGTAATGTCTACAAACCAAACATAGCGCCGATGAGTTGGTCCGGATAGTTTTACTCACGAAATTACCCCAAACTTGTAAAACCTACTAACCCCACGCTTAAAGTTAATAGGAGGGTTTTATTACAAAGCTTACGTCACATTTATATCATTGCAAATGCAGTGTCAATTATAATAACATTTTATTTGAACTAATTCTATAATTAATGCGCACGGAATTTAATTAAGGCGGCATTCAATTAATGAGCACTGACAACCGTTTTAATTATACAAGAAATAGTCTTCATTTATGTAAGTTTTACCAATAATTGACTCAAAGGGCGTTGCTTGGCTATGGGACATAGGCCATATTGAGGTTAAATCAATGTCATTCCTTGGTCGACCTCAGACATCTTTGTATGGCATATACTTTGAGTAATTATCGCGAGGTCATTAGTGACGTCATTGAGGTCAAGTCCGGGTCATCATCGTGAGGTCATTATTGACGTCATCGTAGGCTGTATATGCAATGATCGTAGGATGTAGGCCCTACATGGCAATTACCGTAGGCTATACATGGCAATGACCTTAGGCTGTATATGACAATGACCTTAGGCTGTATGACCTTAGGTTGAGACCTTAGGCAATGACCTTAGGTTGTACATGGCAATCATCGTAGGTAGTACATGGCAATGACCGTAGGCTGTACATGGCAATCAGCGTCAGTTGTACATGGCAATGACCGTAGGCTGTATATGGCAATCAGCGTCAGTTGTACATGGCAATGACCATAGGCTGTATATGGCAATCAGCGTCAGTTGTACATGGCAATGACCGTAGGCTGTATATGCAATGACCGTAGGCTGTACATGGCAATAAACGTAGGATTTAAATTATAATCATCTTAGGATCTACATGGCAATAATTGTAGCGGTAGGATGGGTATGGCAAGCGCAATAGGCCGTACATGGCAATGATTGAAGGATTGATATGGTAATTTCGGCTGGACACGGCAATAGGCTGTGACTGGCAATATACTGTACCTGCATGGCAATGGGCCGTACAGGCAACTCTGTCGTAGCTTATATGTGGAAATGGCCAGCATGTGTTCCAACCCTGTGCACTGTCTCTCTCTCTCTTTCTCTCTCTTTCTTTCTCTTATATATATATATATATATATAGCTATATATATATATATATATATATATATATATATA
>NW_014579199.1:24816-33170 GCF_000485595.1 Priapulus caudatus
GAGCGAGTTAGAGCGAGAGAGCGCGAGAGAGAGAGAGAGTGAGAGCGAGTGAGAGAGAGAGAGAGAGAGAGCGCGAGAGAGAGAGAGAAGAGAGGGCAAGAGAGAGTGCGGGATAAAGAGATGTGGGGAGGAGAGGAAGAGAGAGATAGGGAGTGGAGAAGAGTGATAGAGAGGTAGACAGGGAGAGAGAGAGACAGAGAGAGAGAGAGAAAGAGAGAGTGTGAGATAGTGTGCGAGAGAGAAGGGGTAGAGAAAGAGAAGGAGTATAGAAGGCTATATAGAGCAGAGAGAGAAAGGGGGAGGGAGTGAGGCAAAGAGAGAGGCTCGATAATGCATACAAGCAATTTCGAGGAAGCCCCTGAGATTTAACATCAAACGCCGCGTGCCATGTCCGAGTTTACAGCGAATAGTAAACCAGAAAAAGATGCTACGTAACCAGGGCAATGCGCATGCGCAGTGTGCCGCTCAGAAAACAGCCGCTCGCATAAATTACGCGCATAAACCAAGCTTTAGACATCGGATCCCATAATGCATGTCTATATTTTGTAAAAGATATCTATCTGCAAGGCTATTTAGACCATAAGCCTTGGTTGTATCCCTGTTTTAACTTGGGATTACCGTGTTTTGCACTGTAGCAAAGCCGGCCGCAGTAAAGCCGGATAAATAAACACACGGACGCACTAACGGCGGCGGGGGAATGGATGCACGTACACACTCAGTAGAGATTATAGCGATGTTCTCTGCGCGTGAAATAATACCCGAATAGAACGAAGTGGGCTTGGAGTGGAATGACTTGTAATGGGAATAGAACGAAGTGGGCTTGGAATGGAATGACGTGGAATCGGAATGGAACGAAGTGGACTTGGGGTGAAAAGACTTGGAATAGAAATAAAATGAAGTCGAATAGGATGGCGTCGAACGGGAATTGAATAAAGAGGAAACAAATTAAATAAAGTTGGAATTTTTGGCAATATCTCGTAGCCCGGCTTCTGCCAGAAATGCCACGCAACTAGGCCTACTCCTGCTCTCGCGTACATGTTAAATAACACCAATAAAAACTAATTAAATCCTATAATTGACGTGTAACGTTATGATGGTAAATTAACAGTTCATGACGCCGGGGCACTGGCCTGCCATCTATTCCCTATCGTGCTGCCAAACACGATGCCACTTACACATATTCCTGCATTATAATACTGCATATGTTTAACTAGAGATCTTTCTTCCGTAGAAATAGAACCGCTGGCTTCTTGCCTCTATAACCGTGCAGCGATGAGAGCGCATGCGCACGCACACACGTACAGTACGAGCGACGCGTCGTGCGACTGAATGTTCAGTTGACACTCTATTCGACCCCCGTCGACACTTTACTCGCTCGATCCTTTGGCATCCTTAAAATAGCGTTTCCAATTATACACGTTCCATAGTTACGCTGTGGGCTGGCGGCGTGCGGTGTGAGAGCGAAAAAGTCGCGAGGAGTGTGGCCTGGTTGCCAGGACTCGCCAATCGATAGATTTCACGTTGTCACGACACTTCAACGCGAGTTGTTATTAAATTGGCTGCTTTTCGAACTAAACGCGGTGGGCGGGCGGTCGTGGCACTCTCTCTCGAGAGAGATGATGATGGCATGGCTCATGGCATGGCGTTGAGTGAACGATCGAATTATTGGATCACACTCGCAGTTCGTGTGTGCGTTTACACGTGCGTGCGTGCTTGTGTTTGCGTGCGTGTGTGCGTGTGTTTGCGTGCGTGCGCGTGTGTGTGCGTGCGTGTGTTTGCGTGCGTGCGTGTGTGTGTGTGTGCGTGTGTTTGCGTGCGTGCGTGTGTGTGTACGCGCGCGTGCGTGCGTGCGTGCGTGCGTGCGTGCGTGCGCGTGCGTGCGTGCATGTGCACGTGTGTGTGTGTGCGTGCGTGCGTGCGTGCGTGCGTGTGCGTGCGTGCTTGCTTGCGTGCGTGCGTGCGTGCTTGCTTGCGTGCGTGCGTGTGCGTTCGTGCTTGCGTGCGAGCGTGCGCGCGCCTGAGTACTTTGCGTCTTCGTGTAACAATTCGTAAACACATATAACGACAGAAAATAATTAATAAAATATTCAGCATTCAATGTTCGTGGATTTACAAGGATTTTCAAGAGGAATATGTTAATATTGTAAAGAGAGCGATAGAAAGAGAGAAAAGGAAAGAAAGAGAGAGAGTGATAAAGTGAGAGAAAGAAAGAGAACGTGGGAGAGAGAGAGCGCGAAAGAAAGAGAAAGAGAGAGAGAGAACAGGGGCGAGGGGTAGAGAGACTGAGAGGGGAGGACAGAGCAGCAACAAGATCTTTGGATAGGACGAAACGGAAATAGTGGTGTATCGAGATTTTGCCGCCGTGGTCGTAAAACGATGTTGATTACGTTATCTAAACTTTCTCTCGCGCTAAGCAAGGCGACAACACCCGCGAGCAGTTCTTCACAGCCGTTCCAACTGTAGTTAGTCTCATTGACGCCTCGCGCCCGATGACCTAGACTGGTACTCGCTCCCACCTCGATTACTCGATGCCTAAGCCGTGAGGTGGGACCGGGTACCAGTCTACCGATGACCACTCTCATTGGTCGTAAAATCGAGTCGCAAAACATGAAGCGCCGAAATGGAGAAGTCGAAATTAAGCCAAAAAACTCGGCGCCACTGGTGAGAGAGAGAGAGTGTTATCGCGTAGGAGCAAGGCGCTGTATTGTCGCTATGCGTGTTAAAATGACTATTGCGAGTTTTTTGCTCAGAAAAACTAAATATAGCTGAATATAGTCTCACCTGACAGCGAAAATATCACTGATTACACCAACATTAAAAATACTAAGATTTTATGCAGTTATAGCATAGAAAATTGGATATGAACACATCGTAACAGCAATGCATTTTATCGTGTCGCGACAATGCCTAATGGCAGAATTGGTAATCTTGTATTTGTGTCGGTGATGAATTAAAAACAAGTGCGTGCTTTCACTGTGGGTATGGCAGATAAGCGGTGGCGCCACAAGCTAATGCATACTTCCTGTTAGTTCCAGATGACAGAAAACGAATGTTTAGAAAAACGATAAGTTCGAAACTGGCAGTTTTCGGTGGTTCGAAGGTTCTAAGACATTTTATTGTTACTCTAGACAATTGCTGTTACTCAAGCAATAACGGTAGGTATCATGAAAACAGAGAAAACACTGGAAAATTCTTCACAATAATCGCTTTAATGTTTGAAGAGTTGACTGGTTTTTTAATGTAATGAATCCGCGCGAGAGATTTACGCGAGAGATCGGGTGTTCTATGAACCACCGGCGCTACAGCTTTAACGTATTGATTCTGTCGCGCAGGAAAAACTTGTAGGTTTATAATATTGCACCCCAGCCTCATCCTCACCTTAACCCTCACGTAATTACCAGCGTGCATAATGCTAGTAGCAGTTTTATCCACCGTGATGTTTCTTCCCAGCATGCATCACTCACTCGCTCACTCACTCACGCACGCACGCACGCACGCACGCTCGCACTACTCACGAACGAACGAACGAACGAACGAACGAACGAACGAACGAACGAATGAACGAACGACGCGAAGTCTCGAATATCATCAAGGCACGATTTTGCTATGCTAAACACAAGCAAATCTCTGCGAATTTAGGATTTTCTAGAGTCCGCTTCGACGTGATGTTATCATCTAATTGGAGATCACAGATTCAATGTCATTCGCACAGCGATGTAATTAGCTTCTTTACTAGTAACAGTGTGGGCTTTCTTAAAATAAAAATAGTTCTACTGTACGCTGTGACGTGTTATTAAACTCAATAGTCTGCACATACGTGACACACACGCTGTTGCGCAGCTCTTTTTTCTGTTGCGAAACTTTTAACTCTTTGACTTCTTTTGAGAACGGATTATAGTGACGATAAGATACTTTTCTATGGAAAGTTTCGAGAAATGAACAACGGGTATAATAGGATTAGGCCAAAGGAATAAATATCTTCCTATTATTTATTATTTATTTATCGTATGATTGTTTAACCAATTTTGTGTATATTGTGTTACTTATTATGTCACGTTCATTATTTATTAACCTATAAGATATTGCTTCTTTTTGCCCCACATTCTGGGCGGAGGCCACTCGCCCACCTCCCGCCCCTGCAAAGTTGTTCTTTTCATCGTGACGCGTGTTATGTATCGTGCTTTCCGATTCATTTCCGCTTGATGAATACAAGTTACGCGAGAGCGTGCGCAGATTGCTCCATGCTGCGAGGGAAACGGAACCGTGTTGTCGACGATGGCGCCCCCAGGCGACACGGCCGCATCAATATTTGCACCGCGCGCCCGCGCTTGTTTATTTTGCTATCATGTCGTTAATTAGAAAAACCTGCCACGTGTGTGTGCGTGTGTGTGTGCGCGCGCGTGTGTGTGCGTGCGCGCGCGTGCGCGTGCGTGCGCGCGGGTGTGTGCGCCCGCTTGTGTGTGTGTGTGTGTGTGTGTGTGTGTGTGTGTGTGTGTGTGTGTGTGTGTGTGTGTGTGTGTGTGTGTGTGTGTGTGTGCGCGCGCGAGCGTGTGTGTGTGCGTGCGGGTGCGTGTGTGTGTGTGCGCGCGCGCACGCGTGTGGCAATTTTCCTGACGAATCATAATCAGTTTGCGAAGACGCTTCAACTCGGGGATTTGGGGCTAACCATGTCTATATGATGAACGTAATTACACGGATTCAAGGAGGCATCAAAATAAATCCAGTCTATATGTACTGACTATCGTTCTTTCTGAGAGATGGAAAGAAAGAGAGAGCGAGAGAGAGAGAGATATATATATAGAGAGAGAAAAGGGTGGAGCGAGAAAGGGAGAGAGAGCGAGAGAGAGAGAAATTGAGAGCTCACGAGAGAGACAGAGCGAAAGAGGGACGGAGAGAGAGCGAAGGCGACAAAGGGAGAGAGGAAGAGAGAGAAAGAGAGAATGAGAAAAAGGAGGAGAGAGAGGGGTATAGAGATCCTTTATAAGCAAGCATAGTGGACGTGCTACACGTATGTGTACACCAAGAAGTCCTGCTTGTAATCTATTGACCTGCACTCCTGCACTGCCGTCCATCCTCCTGCAACGTGTGCACACAGTATGAACGTAGTTCACATATATGTTAAGTGACATACGTATTAGTCTACTACGTATATCTATAATATGGTAACACTGTAATGTTCCCGTGTGGGAGAGTTGTCCTAATTTAATACAGCAACTCGTGCGCACGTTCAGCGTATAGTGTTCTAGAGTAGATACACCATATGCGCGTGCGTGTGTGCGTACGTGCGTGCATGCGTGCGTGTCGTAAGTGTGCGTGCGTGCGTGATTCAGGCTGTATGCGTAATTGCTAGCAGCCCGAGGCGACGATGCTCTCTCATCCCGACCATTAGTCGAGCAAGTTCAGTAGTCGGCCATCTATAGCCTGCGGACCAGGCACATCTAACCGCGTTCCCGGGATCGCCCGAAGCGGGCGCCATCTGGTGTACGCAAAGCCAACAACTGGTGCTCCTAGCAAAAAATATGTGATTGGTTCGACTGTCGGTTGACTTCGCTTAATATCGTGAACGTTGCAAGAGAAGTCATCTCGGTTATTGGGGTGTAGCAGCAATAGCAGTAGATTCACTGAACTCTATTTTATTTTATTTCTCTCTCTCTCTCTCTCTCTCTCTCTCTCTTTCTCTTTCTCTCTCTCTCTCTCTCCTTCTTCTCTTCTCTCTACTCTCTCTCAGGGACAAACCAATTGAACATGACCGATCGCACAGTCTGAAGCTACTGCTGGAATGAATCCACTGAAACTAGGCCTTTGCACAGCCTGCCGTCTAAGTTCTGTCAGTGGCGCCCACCGCCCCGGGCGCTGCATACGGTTTTTAGCCCGCGCGGACATGCCCACACGTTGATGTCTCACTCGCGAGCACTAGCCATATCTGGGTTTGTTGCTGCTACTTGCTGGCTTCTGGCCGCCAGCAATACTGAGCACACATGTCAGCCATGGAATCTTCATCTGTTGTTTCAATCTTACTCGCGAGTGTGTTGTTGACGTTGCTATGCAACGATGCGTCACAGGATTCAAGCCTGACGTGCGTCCCACAGCATCTGCTGTTCCGGCTGCGCTGGCCTGCATGCCTAGAGGTTGGGCTGTGCTGGTATCCGGTTAGCATACACGCTGCATCTGTACAAAAATCACACGATGAATATAGCGAGGTGCTACATAAGAATTGCAGAATGACATGGATTGAAACAATAATAATATGTAATAAAGTTGGGCAGGGTCGAGCGCTGGCCAAGTCAGTTGAAACAATTATGAGAGCTTCGTTTATTCGCATGCAAGCGTGTGCACGCGTAAATTGTTGGATCATTGCCGTTTTTTGATTGATTATTACTATTTTATCGCGTCATCATGCATCATAATCATTTAATTATACGCCAGCAAACAATAACGTAACAAAATTTCTACTCTAGATTAAATGCTATCCGTGCGTCCTTTCTCTTTAAATGCCATACCCCATGTTGTTCATATTAAACAGATAACAAATTACTTAGTATATAAAATTGATAAATATATATTATATATGTGCGTGTGTGTGTTGCTGTGTGTGTGTGGTGCTGTGTGTTGTGGTGTGTTGTGTTTGTGTGTGTGTGTGTGTGGTGTGTGCTGTGTGTGTGTGTAGGTGGTGTGGTGTGGCTGTGTGTGTGTGTGCTATGCGCGTATATATTATATATATCAAGCAGTACCATAACAGAGATCTTCTATTTGTGTGCTCTGATATTATATATAGTATATATAATATATATATATATAAATATGATATATAAATATATATTATATGTATATACTATATATATATATATTCAGTACCCGTTTTACTTTCGCTAAGACATTTTTTAAATCAATCATACGCCGCGCGGTCGATAACCGTCAAATAAACAGCCACAGCAGCAGCAGCAGCAGCACTCGAGCGACTCTCAGCTACTACACTATATATTACATCTAATAATTTCATCAGCGCCCGCACAACGCCGTGAGCCGTAATTCCCTCACCTCTTCTCGTAGCCGGAATTATACGGCGATTATATTACAACGCAATATTTTTTCAGCGTGCGTGGCGTGATTGTTTTCGACATTCTTCCGTCGCTCAGTGCGTCGAGTATTAAGCTCATTCAAGCTTCTTTTCAACGCTTTGCTGCTGCGCGGCCGCGGCGAGAAAATGAGAGGATTAAATCCGGCCGTTGCGCATTTGCGCGCGGTGTGCGAGTCCTTAATGGCCGAGCAGAGGGCGAGCACGCTGCCGCCGCTAATGTTCGCGCTGTTATAGTACTATGATACATATATATATATATGTATATATATATATATATTTATTTGATTTATATAGGGGTATCGCGCTTGCATTACGTATAGCACGTCCTGTATATATTATATATATATAGTATAGTATAATTATCATATATATATTATATCGCGTGCATGTACGTATACGCACGTCCATATATATATATATATGGAAGCGCGTATATATACATATTCACGCGATGACTAAGTGAAGCATGTAGCTCATGATCGATGCAGCTCGGAACATCAGGGCAGCAATGCGGTGCTGGCGGCAGGCAAGCGGAGAGCAACAGCGCGTGGAGAGTACGTGAGAACGCAAGAGTGGACGGACTGACTATAGGGGCATATGTTCTATATATACTGGGATATACTCACGCACGCGCTGCACTTACACACACACCAGCATGCACGCACGCAGCGCACACACGCGCGCACACACACACACACACACACACACACACACACACAACACACACATGCACACACACACACATGCACACACATGCACGCACGCACACACGCACACACGCGCGTACACACGCTTATAGTCTCATCACTCTGCGAGGGGTATATCCCATCAAGGATGCACACAATCCAGCGGTCTCGGCTTTGTGTCGCTCTTCGATCTAGCTATAATAAGAGTAGAACTACCTAACCACTTTATGCTATTCACTGTCTCCCTGTCTCCAGACCTGTATTTCATAGGGCACGCTCTAGATGAGAATTCCACGTCAGGCATGTCGAAGTTCTGCTTGATATTGCTCAGATATTTAGGGTGTGGGGCGAAATCCATTCCGACTTTCTGCCCTGGGTGAGTGTGAATTATCAGCCATGTTTGAGGGCTTCCCATGGCAGCTGTGTTTGTTCCTTGTGTGGGCATCGATAAGCATCGGAGGCACACTATTTTCGAGAATAGCAGAGAACACCGAAGTCTCTCCCTCTCTCTCTCTCTTTCCCTCTCTTTCTCTCTCTCTCTCTCTCTCTCTACACATCTTTCTCTTTCTCTCTCCTCTCTCTTCCATTCT
>NW_014579199.1:37094-40328 GCF_000485595.1 Priapulus caudatus
TCTCTCTCTCCTTCCCTCTTCTTTCCTCTATTTCGCTCTCTCTCTCTCTCTCTCTCTCTCTCTTTCTCTTTTTCTCTCTCGCCCCTTGTTTTCTCTCTCTCCCACCCTCTCTTTCTCTCTCTGTACGAAGGCTGCCCTTTCCCCCAGCGCAGACAGCTTGACACAACACATAGGTAGTAGTAGTAGTAGTAGTAGTAGTAGTAGTAGTAGTAGTAGTAGTAGTAGTAGTAGTAGTAGTTAGTAGCAGCAGCAGCAGCAGTAGCAACAGCAGTAGCAGCAGTAGCATCAGTAGTAGTAGTAGTAGCAGTAACAATAGCAGCAGCAGAAGTAGCATCATCAGCAGCAGCAGCAGCATCAGCAGCAGCAGCAGCAGCAGCATTAGCAGCAACCGCAGCAACAGCAGCAGTAGCAGCATCATCATTATCACTAGCATCATCATCATCATCATAACCATCAGTAGCAGCAGTAGTAGTAGCAGTAGCTGCGGTAATGATTAGCGACTCGTCGACGAATGCCGTCTCTCAGGGCTTCGCAAACACGGCGTGTCATTGCCCGCATTGTGTCGATTCAAATAGCGAGAGCAGTGTGTGTGTGTGTGCGCGCGCGTGTGTGTATGAGTGTGTGTGTTGTTTGTGCCTGCCTGCGTGCGTGCGTGCGTGTGTTTCCGCGTTACTGATGCTACTTCTATTTATACATTATACGTATATAATAATAATTAAGTGTGTTTGTATGTGCGGAGGGGGGGGGCGTGTAGTGTGTGCAGATGGCAGAGTGTGGGGGCGCGGACTGGAGGGATTTACTGCTGTCTCTGGTCTCGCAGATATGAAATATTGATGGGCGATGAGAGCTGGCATCATTAAAACGGCATAATGTTTTATGAATGATACATGCGAGTACGTGTGCTTACATGCGTGCGTGTGTGACTGCGCGCGCGCGCACGCACGCACGCACCCTCTATTTCGCCTAGTTGCGATTAGCTGGATTACATTATGGCCGCCTTATCGTCATTGCTGCATTATCAAGACTAGCGTGGACAGAGACGAGTATTATGTCGGCAGATCACAGACCCACACTCAGCGCGTTGCCGCCACTGCCGCCGCAAGAAAATGGCGTCCTCCTTATTCTTTCCGCCCGCGTTATACGGAGTCTTGGCGCAGGAATGCATCCAATTACGGAGGCATTTGACGGACGAAGCCGGTGCCCTTCACAATTAATCACGAGCTTGTCGAGCCTGATTGCCAGCTGATAGATATTTATTGCCACCATTAGCCGCGGCGTGCGCATGCGCGAATGTGGATGACGTCAGGTGGATGACGTCAGTCGGTCGAGCTTAACGATGTGATGCGATTCGCTCGATATCGACGATGTTTTGCAGGGAAGGATTCCTGACAGATTTTGAATTTCTTAAGATTGTGAGTTGGATATAAATGATGGGGGTATTTGTAGTGTACGTGCGCATATACTCATACGCCCACACGCATTTACGCGCGCACACACGCACGCACACACGCGCCCATGCAGGCGTGCACACAAACACACACACACACACACACACACACACACACACACACACACACACACACACATACACACACACATACACACACACACTCACACACACACACACACGCGCGCGCGCGCGCGTGCGTGTGTGTGTGTGTGTGTTGTATTATGTATATATATATCTCTCTCTTTCTATATATATATATATATACCCCACTGCAGTAATCCCTACACTTGTTTTACGTCGGAATGTTAGAGATTTCCATCCTGCGGCTCTATACGCCACGCATTTACGCAAATGTCGCATCCCATGGCTCTCAGAGGTACGGCCAGCGTTCTCTTCCTTGGTTTACAATGTTCAAAAAACATTCCTACGCGCCTATACCGGGCAATCAACCTCCAATCGTTACAGTTACTGTCGAAAGGAACGGATTCGCTCTTTTACACCTCAACTGCTCAACGACTACAACGAAACCGAAGTCAACTTGAAGAGCGAAAGGCTCTGACGTTTATCTGGCACAGAGCGGAATTACACGCGTACATAAATTTGCATATATCTATCACCCGCGTCACATTTGGCTGCTGCATGGGAAGTGAGATGGAGATGCGTGTCTCGTTACGTCACATCTCGTTACGTCACATCTCGTTACGTCACATCTCGTTACGTCACATCTAGGGCTTTGTCCTGAACAGATGCCTAGAGAGAGAAGGGGAATCTATTGAGTAATGGCACAGGAATACCCCCGGTTTAGTGGTCTCACGAATGAAGCCAGATGTAGAATGGGATCGGGTTGAAAATTGATAGTTTTGCTCTCTTATTTATGTATTACATATATATTTTCGATGGTTTATTTATTTACTGCAAATATTTCGTTTATTGTTACTTTATTTACATTATACTCATTTTTACTACATTTATTTTAGACATCCTTTTTAGTAATCTTTCCTTCAAAATCTTAGGAAGAGCCCGCTGCCTCTCCCTGCCCCCCCCCCACTCCGGAAGCTAAGACCCTGACATGCGCACTGCTTCCTTTATAACAGCTTCCTGCCTGCATAATTGCAATGGCCATATTCTGTCCGACGCGGTTCGGCAAACATCGGCAAATCGCCCGGGGATAAATTGCCCGAGAATTACGAGCACTTACCAGTATAAACACATCGCGAAATATTACTAGTAATGGTATATGACTATGCGCAGCGGCGCGGGAAGTGAGAAGAAAGGAGGTGAAATGAGGGTAGAGGGAGGTGGAAGGTAGAAAGAGAGTGGGGAGGGGGAAGAGAGAAGGGAGTGGAGGGGGGGAGATGGGAAAGAGAATGAAGGGAGGAGCCGGATGGAAGAGGAAAGAGGGGGGAAAGAAAGCGAAGAGGGCAGTGGGGGAGCAAGGGAGTGAGGGCGGGATGACTTACGTGCGTTGTGTGCATTGCGGGGTGAGCCAAATCAATGTTAGCCAAGCTCATGTTAATGACAGCGTTGCATTCTCTCTCTCTCTCTCTCTCTCTCTCTCTCTCTCTCTCTCTCTCTCTCTCTNAGCGTGCGTGTGCGTGCGGGTGTGTGTGCGTGTGCGTTTGTGCTTGTGCGTTCCTGCTTGTGCGTTCGTGTGTGCGTGTGCGTGCGTGTGCGTTCGTGTGCGTGCGTTCGTGCGTGTGTGTGCGTGTGCCTTCGTGCGTGCGTGTGCGTGCGTGTGCGTGCGTGCGTGTGTGTGCGTGCGTGTGCGTGCGTGCGTGTGCGTT
>NW_014579200.1:0-10057 GCF_000485595.1 Priapulus caudatus
CGTGAGAGGGTGGGTGTGAGTGTGAGTGTGAGTGTGAGTGTGGGTGTGAGTGTGGGTGTGAGTGTGAGTGTGAGTGTGGGTGTGAGTGTGAGTGTGGGTGTGAGTGTGAGTGTGGGTGTGAGTGTGGGCGTGAGAGCGAGTGTGGGTGTGGGTGTGAGTGTGAGTGTGGGTGTGGGTGTGAGTGTGGGTGTGGTGTGTGAGTGTGGGTGTGAGTAGTGTGGGTGTGAGTGCGAGTGTGGATGTGAGCGCGAGTGTGGGTGTGAGTGTGAGTGTGAGTGTGAGTGTGGGTGTGAGTGTAACATATGATTTACAGATGTTACATAAATTAGTTAGGAACGCGGAGTGCGGCTAGACTCGGGGTTGTTTTAGTGGTAATCTATGTAGACAGAGCGCGATCGCGCATCTTGTTGCGGCTAGATTGATGTTATAGGGATTATTGTAAACGTGTTTTAGGTCGGACGTTTCTAGGGTCATTGTGAAATGAGGGTAGGCACATAGGGCTGTGGGTTAGGGACATATGTGGGGGCAGATGTGTGGTAGGGAAGAAGAACAGCGATGTAGGAGTGGAGGAGTATGGTTGTGGTCGCGAGAGTAAGCACGTTTCTTTGGCTCTCTGTGCAATATGTGACTACACTGTGTGCCAGTTATTAAAGTTTATTCAGTTTAATACACAAGTTTGTAAGTTTGACAAGATTATATCTATATCATTTATTCAACAAACGTAAATCAACGTTACACGAGCGTGAGTGTGGGTCTGAGTGTGAGTGTGGGTGGGAGCGTGAGTGTGGGCGTGAGTATGGGCGTGAGTGTTAGTGTGAGTGTGGGAAGTGTGAGTGTGGGCGTGAGTGTGGGTGTGAGTGTTAGTGTGAGTGTGAGCGTGAGTGTGGGCGTGAGTATGGGCGTGAGTGTTAGTGTGAGTGTGGGCGTGAGTGTGGGTGTGGGTGTGAGTGTAGGTGTGAGTGTGAGTGTGGGTGTGAGTGTGGGTGTGAGTGTGGGTGTGAGTGTGAGTGTGAGTGTGGGTGTGAGTGTGGGCGTGAGTGTGGGTGTGAGTGTGGGCGTGAGTGTGAGTGTGAGTGTGAGTGTGAGTGTGAGCGTGAGTGTGGGTGTGAGTGTGGGTGTGAGTGTGAGTGTGGGTGTGAGTGTGGGTGTGAGTGTGAGTGTGAGTGTGAGTGTGAGTGTGAGTGTGAGTGTGAGTGTGAGTGTGAGTGTGGGTGTGAATGCGGGTGTGAGTGTGAGCTTGGTTGTATGTGTGAACGTGATTGTGAGCGCGAGTGTGGGCGTGATGAAATAATAATAATAATAATAATAATAATGATAATAATGATAATAACAATAACAATAATAACAGCTGTTGTTTTATAGATTTTTCTTACAATGAACTATATATTAAACATCATCATACATAATCATCGCGTACTTCAAGAATATATTTACAGGCTTTACATCTCACAACTAATCACACGATGAGATTAAGACGATGATTTCTATATAACACGGCCGTAGAAAGAATTCACGATGACCAAATATGAGCACCCTAACACAAATAAATTGCAATATATTATGGTATACATTCCCCCATATGAAAAACGCCCCCCTTCTACATTGCGCATTGGTATACGCACGTCTATCCGTTCAAGTGTGGATTCGACCTTCATTAAACATGCGCAATGTAGAGGGGTATTTTTTTCATTGGGGGAATGTATGCCATGCTACAGCGGCACGGGAACAAAACGGTAACAGCGCAAACGTAATTTTGCATATAACGCAGCAATGCGACACCTAGCGGTTAAGTAATAAAAGCCCTACTACAGATTTTTTCTCAACGATTACGATTCGAATATCAAAAATATTTCAATGATATTTACGGAATTATAATTACGTAATCGTAATTAAGAAATTTAATTAAAAGACGACCCTTTTATAGTAGCTATAGACATAACCTGTTCGCGTGGCGATGGCTGCAAAAACAAAAAACACGACGGATTTAAACATGCATATGCAAAATCCAAATTAAATTAAACGTAAAATTCAAATGCAGTGAGAGATAAGCCAAACAATGGACACAGAAAACTATCGACACACGAGTGCACGTATACACACTAAAAATTATCAAAAGTACACACAGCTCGTGTACATATACAGTATCAAGCTGTGATTAAGTAATCAAACAAGTACAGCTCGTTTATTATTTTACTGCGTGTCGGAAGGTTCCACGTGGACGGATCTTCGCCTATTCTGGAACACGATCCGCCATGTTTGTTTGATACAGCAGTTATGTATCAGTGAAAGACGAGGTGGCGCGAGGAAAAATGTTTTACAGAACGATGAAAAAAAGCGCATATATTTTAAACATGATTTCAATAGGAAGCTGTATGGGTTTATCGGACTCGGTATTTCATTTATTATATTATTTGTCTTGGGTATGAAGTTATCTTCTCGCAAAGATTGTCAAGAATTATCGAGAATCGTCTACACTATTATGGTTAAGACATGTGAAAAATGTTATGTTGTTATTTTGAGTTTTATTCGCTGTTTGAGTGTATGGTTCTTTATAGGGTTGAGTATAGGCATTAATTTCTACGTGTTATTGTTCACGCCATGCCTTCATGTCTTTCCGTTTTTGTTCTGACTGAACACACGAGCAAATTGGCATTAAAAACATCGTTTCGAAAATATGTCAGCGCAACGTTTCCATCCCCAAAAGGCAGGCAATTTGTTTTATGAAATCATACAATTAGTTTAGTCCAAAATCAAACCCCGCGAACACATTTAATGGATGTTTTTAGTCAGGTTAGCACGCTAGAAAAATAACGGTAATCATCAATATTGTAACGGTATCATCAAAATAACGGTAAACATAGATTGTCACAGAATAGTAAACTTTTACTCACAACACGTGTGACATGAGTATATTGCACTAAACCTTGTGTTTGTTCACGTTCTCCTAATACTCCAGATTTCCTACGTTGCTTGCTCGTGTATGCAACGTATTGCGGAGATCCCCACGATTCCACGGCGGGTTAAATATGTATTTGATTATCGGCAAAAACGAGAGCACAGAACAGGGTCAATACTTTATTCATCCTTCGAGGATGTTTGTCCTTGAACGTAAAAAGGGACAAACGTCACAGCCGCAAGAAAATATAATGCACGGATGCCTCTCCATTGTAAATACTATTTGCTGTTATTCCCCCCATCGAATCGTACTGAACGTCATACACTGACGTCACTCTGCACCCGCCGCCATCTTGTTCGCCGCGCTGGAATTGTCTTGTCTGCTTATAAGCAGCAGAGGTTGCTTCCATCACTTCGTCCATCACACGCTGGCATTCAGCTCCAGGCGCATTAGTCTGCACATTGCGACGCAAGATGGCGCTCGGCGATCCACTTCCTTCTCGACCAGTACTACGCACGCACGGCGTCCCGGTCGCGTTCGCGTCGGCTGCCGCGTTGACGGTTGCCATGGCAACGCCGTGTTTCAGACGTAGTCGTCGTCATCGTGCACGACATTCCTGGCATCGTCGTCTTCTTCTATGCGATCGTAAGAAGTGTCCACGCTCTGAGGCGGTCGCTCTGTTGTCGTTTTCTCCCTGTTAGACGACACACGTTATAGGTAGTTAATTACAGTCGGTACAGTTATAGTTACAATAGTTACGCTGAGAGGAAAATCTATGTCTCCCTGGCGTACTGTCCGGCAACGCTACCCTAGTACATATCTAATACCGCACGAACCGCTACCTCGGCAAAACAAACCCTACTCCTACTAACGACGTTCTAGGAAGTCGCCTAACGACCTTACTCCACTACCCTAACCCTAACCCCTAATCCTTAACCCTAAACCATATCAATAGTGACAGGGTACGTTCCGGTATACCGCAACCGTACCCAGGGTACGTTCCGGCAGAACCCTGGGTGACATAGACCCTATGAGCATGAGGCACAGTTACATTAGTTACAGTTAGTTATAGTTAGTTACAGTTAGTTACAGTTAGTTATAGTTAGTTATTTTTCTATACAAAATACAAGCTATGATTTTGGCTTCCTTAGCTGTGGTTTGGTTAACATTATATAATCAAATTATAGATTACACTCCGGTCCCTTGCCCCTTGAAATATAAACAAATGCTAACAATATTCATACGTACACGAAGAAACTGTTAAATGTAGTGCTATAAAAGGCTACGACAGCAAGAACGACGCGATAGACGACGACGACGACGACGACGACGACGACGACGACTACGCGCTACGATGCCACACTAGTCAATAATGATAATGATAATTAATAATAATACAATCTCAATAATAATAAATAATCCAATAATAATAAATATGATAGCGATTAATGTCTTTATGCTGCCCAATCTGCTCCCGTAATTTATTCTTTCCAAACGCTGCTAACCGGAGTTTTAATTTTATCCGATCACAACACCGTCTTATCTTAATAGCATCTTTTTTGGCTCTGCTAGCGAATGTTTCCGTCCACGTCCTCGCCTTGGGCGGCGTCTTTTGACAGCAGTTGTTGCAGAGTGATTCGTCAGCAGAGTGTACAAGTTTTGCCGTGTTCCGTAGGATGCTATGCGTTCTTGATCAGGTACATCTGCAACGATCACAAATTCAATCGGCTCTATAAATATTATTAATTTTATTATTTTTAACTCTTGAAACTTGTATATCATTAAACCAGGTTTAGCAATACTTTACCATAACTTGCAACTGTTTTCCTTACTCAACCTATACTATACACATTGCTTTGAACTGTAATATCTTTACACTACCGATTACTATGATGCTTAGACATATGTATTGGTATATCTTTTACACTACTTGTACTATACACATAGATTGATTCCGTGCGATCTGGGATACATCCTGCAACGATTCGACAAATTCGCTTTAAATAAAAAATCACTGTCACTGTCATCGCTTGCTCAGTTTACTACCATATTATCTAGGAGTGAAAATTATAAATATCATTTAGATAATAGATATCTATAGATAATAATTCTATTAATTATTCACTTCCTGATATTATGATAATATATAATGCTATTATATTTTTCGTGATTTTGTTCTTTTTTTTGTGGCCTGTCTTGCTGTTATTTTGTTTCCACTTCACGCATAAACCGAGATACGCAGCATCAGTGGCAGTAACTGCAGGTGTTATGATAATGTAAGAACTTTTTATCATTAACACTAGCATTATATGCCTACCATAGCTATGAACTTGTATGTCCTTAACAGCGTTTAGCATTAAGTCTTACCATAGCTTTGGTGTTCTAATATCCTTACACAGCTTTAGCTGATTATCTACCATAGCTATGAACTGTATGTCCTTACACAGGTGTAGCATTTACCTCTTACCAAGACTTGTGTCTCTACACCGTATCCTTACACACGTTACTCGCCATACTACCCATAGCCTATGAACTGTAACTCATCCCTTACACAGTGTTCTGCATTATCTACCATAGTATGAACTGTATGATCCTTATACAGCGTTTAGCATTATAACCCTACCATAGCTTTGCTGTTCTACTATCCTTTACACCAGCGATTTGTTTAACATTACTATACATAGCTCATGAACTGTATTCCCTTACACCCAGACGCTTTCAGCCACTTTCTACATAGCTTTGAAACTCGTCTATGTTAGCCTTACCACAGGTCTTACCATTATCTACCATAGCTCGATTGAAACGTGTATGTGTCCTTACACAGGTTTAGCACTTATCTACCCATTAGCTTTGAACTGTCATGTCCTTAATCAGGTTTGCATTACCTACACAGCTCTTGAATGTATAGTACCTACATAGGTTTTAGCATTATCGACCATAGCTTCCTTGAAACTGTATGCCCCTACACAGGCCATTTAGCATTACCTACACAGCTTCTTTGAACTGTATGTCCTTACACAGGTTTAGCATTATCTACCATAGCTTTGAACTGTATGTCCTTACAATAGGTTTAGAATTACCTACCACAGCTTTAAACTGTATGTCCTTAACAGGTTTAGCATTACCTACCATAGCTTTGAACTGTATGTCCTTGTCTTTGCAGTGTTCGCATCAGTACAGCTGTGCTGTGATAGGAACGTTGACAGTCTCTCTCACGCTGCTCCAGCAAGAAGTCCTGGTCTTCAAGTTCTACAAGCGATGCCGCCCAATTACTTGATGTCGACTGATGGTATGTCACGTTTCGTATTTGTTTGAAAGGATAAAATATCGGCTTATAGATTAAAATTACTACTATATGTATTTCATTTTTGCCTATCTCGAGTCATTGATATATTAAATAGTAATCAAATGTAAATGAGTATAGTATATATTATATATTATAGATCCAGAACTTCATGTATTTCGGTCTTATTGTTATACGTTCGAGCAGAGATTAGACTTAAGAGTAACACAAATGTTTTTCTATCTTGGCTGACTTAAAAAGTTTATTCATCATGAATACCTAAAGGAATTCACGGACTACACATTAACATACAGAACACGACAAAGCGGATATACAATTTCTACGCTTGCGTTGTCCTCGAAACTATTATATTAACAAGCTGGTAAACATTTTCTATTGATTGCTATACAGGTTTGCTGATTTGAATGTTAAGTTGTAAACATTGATGGATAGTCTATATTTGTGCATGATGAAGTTCCCCAACTGCAGTTAATTATTCGTATTACGGAATTCCTTATAATTCCAATTAAATTATTAATTAATTTAATTATCATAATTAGAATGAATTATCATAATTATATGAATTATCATAATTGTAATTAATTATCATAATCATATAATGAATTATCATTATTATAATAAATTATCATAATTATAATTGAATTATCATTAAATTATAATGAATTATCATACTTATATTGAATTAATCATAATTTCATTAATGGAATTTCTAATGTATGTTCAGCCTTCGCGTTGTCCTCATTTGTATGGTAAGGTTGGTAAACATTGCCTATTCATGTACCTGATAGGCCGCATTAATTGTCTGTAGACCTCGGGGTGATCCCATATACCTCTCCGAAACTTAATAAACTGAATCTGTAATATGAATTGTCGACATATCCGTTCTTAATCAGCGCCCATGTTGTCAAGATATCGGTAAATCAACATGGAGCGATTAAAAGTAATCGAAATATACACCCGTATATGTAGTATAGTATAGTAATATCATATATTAGTATAAAACATAGAGTATGCGTATTAAACTATTGCCTATGTTAGTCGCGACAGGCTCTACTGACTGTTTCACGTATGGCCCCTACGCACCTTCTCGCAAAGTGAGAAGCGATCTACGGTAAATTCGGCTAAGTATTTCTGCATACCGCATGTGTTATAGACGTGTTCATAACGTAAACCATCATGATAAACAGTGACCAGAACCTTAACTAACTCTGTGAATAAAATGCGTGAACAAGGCCGCCTCTACGTACAAACGACCTCCAAGCTTTGGATGGGGCGCTACAGCCATATGCGCCACACTTGAACACCTGAAGATCCTATGCTTCAGTTCCTGTGACTCAGTAACCTTTAGCCGTGATAATCCACCGTATGACTGCAAACACAATGCCGCAAAATGTTGCGTAAATGCTAACAGTAATGTCATGTATGTAATGGTAATAACACAACAGGGTACGCGCACGCACACACACACACACCACACACACGACACACACATCACATCACACACACACACACACAAACACACACGCGAGCGCGCAACGACAAAACACACACACACACACACATACACACACAAACACACAAACACAACACACATACACAGCAACACAAACGCACACGCGCACACACGGCCACGCGCGCACAACACACACACACACAACGCCACACGACACACAGACGCGCGACGCACCACACACACCACACACACACACACACACAACATACATCACACACACACAACACGCACACGCAGCACCACACCGCGCGCGCGCACCGTCACACATACGCTTATAATATCGCCACACCCACACGCACACACACGCGCGCGCGCACGCTACTCACACGCATATTAATAACACACCAACACACGCGCGCGCGCACCCACAACGCACAACACCACAACACACACACACACACACACACACACAGCACAACCACACACACACACAACCACACACACACGCACCACAAACAACACACACACACACACACACACCACACACACACACACACAACACACGCGTACACACACACACACGCACACACAGCAAACAACCACACACACACACATCAACACACACACACAACAATAATCGGAGTGAATAATATAGATTATTATCTATGCTACTATTTTATTGATTATTAGCATATTTTTCAATAGACTTACTTCACTCGCTATCTACTTTCAATCTCATCTATCTAATCTATCTAGCATTAATTATTCATTATTCCTCCGATATTTAATCAATTTCGAATCTCGTAATGAACATGAGCTTTCGTACTTTATGTTGAGTTCTTGGCATGCCTTCGACTATAGCTTCTCTACACTCACCCAGCCCCGATGAGATATCTTTCCGGGATCGATGGATTTTTGTAATGCTCTTCGGATGTTGTAAATCCTCCAACTACCTACTAGAATCAGAATATAGCATCCGACTTAGTCGAGAACTTAATCGAACAGCTTATATAAGTGGGACAGAATATCCAGTATATATATATAACCGCACTCTCGCCTGTTAGCTTTCAAAAATTGGCATTCTATTACTTTATATTATATTATTTAACTAAATTATTTTGAATATAATAATAAATAATTTCATTATTTATCACGTATTTATTTATTTATTTATTACTATATATATTATGCTTTCTTTGTTTGTTTATTCACTTTGCTCCATATACTACTAATATTATTATGATGTTTACTCTATTAGTTAATTAATGATGCGAGACTTCGGATTCGCTATTTGCTCACTTGGCCTCGCCCTACGAGTCCCACGTTAGCAGTCCGTCCACGTCTTTTCCTCCTAGCTGCTTGTAGACTGCGTATTTCATCATGTTGCCTTCGGCACAGGAACCGCGTCCGCTCGATGGAGACTACGACAATTGCCGAGCGAAGCTGCAGAAGACGTACGTGTTGCCAGTGCAACCTCAAACTTTCTCTGTACTTACTGCGTGTCGGCCGCCACAGCTCGCAAAACACACTACTGGTCTACCACCCCGTGTGTGTGTGTGGCCCGGGGGGAGTTCCTCTCTCTCTTATCTCTCTCTCTCTCTTCAATCTCTTCTCGTCTCATTCTTCTCTCTCTCTCTCGTCTCGGCTCGGGCTCTCTCTCTCTCTCCTTCTTTTTCTCTCTCTCTCTCTGGTCTCTCTCGCCTTCTTTATCTCTTTCTCTCCCCTCCCGCCCCTCGCTCTCTTCTCTCCCCTCTCTCTCTCTCTCTCATCTCTCTCTCTCTCTCTTAATAAAAACTCCTCTCCTCTTCTCTCTCTCTCTCCTCTATCTCTCCCCCTTTTGTGCGCTGTGTGTGTGTGTGTGTGTTGTAGTGTGTGTGGGTGTGTGTGTGGCAATGTCGTGTGTGTATGTGTGTGTGTGTGTGTGTGTGTGTGAGTGTGTGTGGGTGGGTGAGCCTGTGTGCGTGTGGCTGTGTTATGTACGCATAGTTGCGCTGTTGTGTTGTGTGTGCGTGCGGTGCGTGCGTGCGTGTGTGCGTGGGCGTATGCCGTGTGGCTGCCGTGCGCGGCAGGGCGTACCGCCCTCGTGTGGTGCGTGTGTGCGTGAATGTGGCTGTGTGTGTTGTGTGTGATGTTGTGTGCTGTGCTGGTGATTGTGTGTGATGTTGAGTGTGTGTGAGGTTATGATTGCATTCATTGTTCACGCATGCGGCACACATGGACTACGTACACGCAGCGGACACTACACGATTGCGCGAGCTTGTAACACCGTATCCAGCGGTATTTTACATGAAATATCGGAAGTAGTTATCAATAAGAAGGACCAAAGATTTCAAACATGGCTGTCTCATTAGTATCTAGTTGATGGGGAGTATACTTCGATATGGACAAATGACATGCTCACTAC
>NW_014579200.1:10067-13662 GCF_000485595.1 Priapulus caudatus
AGTGTGAGTGTGGGCGTGAGAGCGAGTGTGGGTGTGGGTGTGAGTGTGAGTGTGGGCGTGAGAGCGAGTGTGGGTGTGGGTGTGAGTGTGAGTGTGGGTGTGAGTGTGAATGTGAGTGTGAGTGTGAATGTGAGTGCGGGTGTGGGTGTGGGTGTGAGTGTGAGTGTGAGTGTGAGTGCGAGTGTGAGCGTGGGTGTGAGTGTGGGTGTGAGTGTGGGTGTGGTGTGTGTGAGTGTGAGTGTGGGTGTGAGTGTGGGTGTGAGTGCGAGTGTGGATGTGAGTGCGAGTGTGGGTGTGGGTGTGAGTGTGAGTGTGAGTGTGAGTGTGAGTGTGGATGTGAGTGCGAGTGTGGGTGTGAGTGTGAGTGTGGGTGTGAGTGTGGGTGTGAGTGTAACATATGATTTACAGATGTTACATAAATTAGTTAGAAACGCGGAGTGCGGCTAGACTCGGGGTTGTTTTAGTGGTAGTCTATGTATACAGAGCGTCGCGCATCTTGTTGCGGCTACATTGATGTTATAGGGATTATTGTAAACGTGTTTTAGGTCGGACGTTTCTATGGTTATTGTGAAATGAGGGTAGGCACATAGGGCTGTGGGTTAGGGACATATGTGGGGGCAGATGTGTGGTAGGAGAGAAGAACAGCGATGTAGGAGTCGGGGAGTTTGATGGTGGTCGCGTGAGTAAGCACCCGCGCTTACGCGCGTGTGCGCGTTTCTTTGTTTCTCTGTGCAAGATGTGACTATACTGTGTGTCAGATATTAAAGTTTATTTAGTTTAATACACAAGTTTGGATTATTTCTATATCATTTATTCAACAAACGTAATTCAACGTTACACGAGTGTGGGTGTGAGCGTGAGTGTGGGTGTGAGTGTGAGTGTGAGTGTGGGTCTGAGTGTGAGTGTGGGTCTGAGTGTGAGTGTGGGTGTGAGTGTGAGCGTGAGCGTGAGTGTGGGTCTGAGTGTGAGTGTGGGTGTGAGTGTGGGTGTGAGTGTGAGTGTGAGTGTGAGTGTGGGTGTGAATGCGGGTGTGAGTGTGGGTGTGAGTGTGGGCGTGAGCGTGAGTGTGGGTGTGAGTGTGAGTGTGGGTGTGAGTGTGGGTGTGAGTGTGAGTGTGAGTGTGGGCGTGAGTGCGAGTGTGGGCGTGAGTGTGGGTGTGGGTGTGCGTGAGTGTGAGCGCATCGATGGGCAGTTCACGTTGTCGACTGTGCAGTGTAGAGTGTGAGCGTCCGAGTGGTGGTGTCGCAGTGTGGGTGTGAGTGTCGAGTGTGCGGAGTGAGTGTGGGTGTCGCGCGTGAGTGGGGAGTGGCGTGTTGGTGTGAGTCGGATGAGCCGTGAGTTGGTGTGATGTGTGGGTGTGCATTGAGTGTGGTGTGAGTGTGGAGGTGTGAGTGTGAGCTGTGAATGTGGGAGTGGAGTGTAGTGTGAGTGTTGATGTGTGGTGTGTGAGTGGAGTGATTGTATGCTGTGAACAGTGATTCTGAGCGTCGAGTCGTGGCCTGATGATATAATAATAATGCATAATAACCAATAAATAAACAAGGATCCATCCAAACTAAAAACAGCTGTTGTCTTTATGAGATTTCTTCTTAATCAATCGTACACTATGTCACACTTAAACGCATCAATCATACATAAATCTCCGCGTACCTTTCAAGAATTCATATTTACTAAGGCTGAGCTTCACACCTAATTCACACGGATGCAGCATTACAGCACACATGATTCCTATATAACACACGCCTCGAGCTCACAAAGCACATCAGCCCGATGACCAGATATACTGAGCACCCTAAACACAAATAGGAGGATTGCAATCATATTCATGTATACACTCACTTCCCCCATTAGCAATGAAAAAACTTCCCCCCCATGCTACATTGCGCATCTGAGGTAATTACCCGCACTCTATCCGTTATCCAAGTCCGTGCATTCGATCCCTTACCATTAAACATCGGCGCAATGTAGCAGGGATATTTTTTCATTGTTCGGAATGTGTGCCATGCTACCATCGCGGCACGGGAACATAACCGGTAACAGCGCAAACCGTAATTTGCATACATATTCAGCAGCAATGCGAAACCCTAGGCGTTCATATAATAAAATAAGGACCCTACTCTATTCAGGAATTTTACTTTTGCTCAACGATTACGATACTCGAATATCAACAATATTTTTGGCAATGATATTTACGGAATTATACATTACGTAATCGTAAATTACAGCAATATTTAATTAAAAGCACGACCCGCTTTTATAGTAGCTATATGAGCATAACCCTGTTCGCAGGTGCGAAAATGGCTGCAAAACCACTCTCGATAAAAACAGACCGGATTCCTAACACATGGCATATGCAAAATTCCAAATTCAATAAACGTAAAATCTTCAATATGCAGGTGAGAGATAACGCCCCCCAAACAATTTGACACAGAAAACTACTCCCGACCGCCCGCACCACCCGAATACACTCGTACATCACTTAGAAAGATTATCAAAATACACCCAGCTCGGTTACATATACCATTGCCAGCTGTGATTAGTAATTCAAACACAAGTACCAGCGTCGTTTATTATTTTCACTGCGTGTCCGTGAAGGTTCCACGTGGACACGGATCTTCGCCTATTCTGGTACCACGATCCGCCATGTTTTTTTTGAATACAGCAGTTTATGATCAATCAGTGAAGACGAGCGTGGCGCGCAGGAAAAATGTCTTTACAGAACATGAAAAAGCGCATATAACTTAACAGATTTCAAATAGCGAAGCTGATTGGGTTTTATCGACACCCGGTATTTCATTATTTATATTATTCGTGTCTTGGTATGAAGTTTATCTTCTCGCACTAGAATTGTCAAGAATTATCGAGAATACTCTAAACTATATGCGTTGAAGCACATGTGAAAAATGTCTATGTTGTTATTTTGAGTTGTTTATCCCGCTGTTTGAGTGTACTTTGTCTGTACCGGGGCGTTGAGTATAACGGCAATTAACTCATCTACGTGTTATTCGTTCCACGCCAAGTGCCTTCATGTCTTTCCGTTTGCGTCTCCTGACTGAACCACCCACTGACGCATACTTTCGGGCGGCGGGGGGGGCATTAAAAACCATCGTTTGAAAAAGCTACTGTCACCGCACAAACGTATTCCGAATCCCAAAAGTCGGCAATTTGTTTTCATGAAATCATACAATTCCCAGTTTCGTCCAAATATCACACCTCCAGCAGAACCTACCCATTCTTAATCCCCGGATGTTTTCTAGGTCCAAGGATTAGCCACCGCTAGCAAAAATACAACGGTCAATCCATCAATATTGTAAAGCGGTATGCCATCAAATAACGGTAAACATAGATTGCCTGCACAGTAAAAACAAATTAAAGTTCTAAAAACTTTTTTACCGTGCCAACAACACGTGTGACGCATTTGAGTATACCTTGCACGACCCCCAACTGTCCGTCCTTGTCTCTCACACGTTCTCCTCAATATTCCCAGAGTTTCCTACGTTGCTTGCTCGTGTATGCAACGTAATGCGGAGATCCCCACGATATCCACGGCGGGTTAAATATGTATATTGGATTATCGGCAAAACGAGACGCATCA
>NW_014579200.1:13672-24725 GCF_000485595.1 Priapulus caudatus
TGTGTGTGTGTGTGTGTGTGTGTGTGTGTGTGTGTGAGTATGATTGCATTCGTGCACGCGCGCACACATGACTACGTACACGCGCGCACACATACACGATTGCACGAGCTTGTAACACGTATCCAGCGTTATTTTAACATGAAATATCGAAGTAAGTTCAATAAAGAAGACCAAAGAATTCAAACATGCTGTCTCATTGGTTCTAGTTGATGGGAGTATAACTTCGTATGACAAATGACATGTCCACTACAGCAGCCAGTTATACACGCTAGAGCGACGCCAGAATTTATCGATATTTACTAGCCATAAACAAATTACTGCAGTTTATAGTTAATAAGAGGTAGTTACTTACAATTTATTGCCCCTGTCAGAAGGAAAAAAATAACAGAGATGCAATGATTATAAAGTTGCATGTAAGATTTATTAGTAACACGTTTCATGCAATATATATATATATATATATATATACATATGTAATATGTAGATGAAACCAAATATGTGATACAAAATTGAATACAGATAGCAGCTAATGACGGTTGAATAATGGATTTGCTTCATAAACTCTGCTACCCTTCCAGCTCCGTGTGAGCTTTACCACGTTATGAGTTGCCACGAATGTGCAATATTAAACGAATATAGGTTACGATATTATATAATAAACTTATATAGGTTATTAAACCTATATAACCAGATATAGACTAAGAACGAATAAAAAGGATGATAAAAAGGAATTTTTGACACTTACGCATTAATGAGTAGTGGATACAAAAGAACCTCATCGTCCTTGTATTCTACAGGCAACAGCATTTGCACATTCACCTCTGCAATAAAATATAACACATATTATTCAGAATACTCTTTGATATATCTCATATTGTTGTCGGGGTTTTTAAGGCAACGTGGAATAATTTCAATATCAGTCGGCATGAAAGCGTCTCACACCGTAACACCATCGAAATAGATTCTTTTATTACTATATTCTATTATTCTTACGTCTATTATCATATTATTATTATATTTATTCTTATATGCTGGTTATGACGTCACCATTATTCGTGAAATATCAGGATATCAGGATTTTATACACACTGTAGTTGTCATCGACGGGAACTTGGAAGTATATTTTCTTCGGCAGCGCCGTTCTTGATACGGACACGTTGAGTTCGTCAAAGGAATACAGCGTTCTCACTGCAATATGACGTGTGACGTATCAATGATGACGTATCAATGATGACGTATCAATAATGACGCATTAATGATGACGTATCAATGATGACGTGTCAGTGATTGACTAATTGCTATTCCTAATTGCCAAATGCAATTTAAGTTAATTTTCTTAAACTAATTACATAATCAATTAATATAAACTCAAATTAATCAATGGTCCTAATTGCCAATGCATTTTGCATACATAATTATTCGTGGATGAGATAATACGTGTGAGGTAGATATAATATGGGGATGGCCTTTTCAGCAATTCGTTTGAATATTCGTGACATTACCTACAGACCAAATCTAACCGTTAGATTATCTATAGATTTTATACTAGATTAGATTTCCACGAAACCGCTCGTTGCCTATCCTTATGCCCAGATTATATATACGGTTACTGAAACTGCACAATTTCCACATAACGAAAATTAACCGATTTCAATAAATCTCTCAACCAGATGTCACTAGCAAAATCAATAAGGGACACGAAATTCAATCGTTCTTCCGTTTTAGCTTGCAAAACTCAGTAAATCAATACTCTATTGCGTTCTCAGATATTTATTGAAAAGCCTAATATATTACAAGGATAGACGTTTGTCCTCGAGAAACGTTCAAGGTCGAAAAAGCCAGTTATATTGTAGGTTTTGCGGAAACATTCTGATAAGTCTCTGAAATTCCAAAGTATAAATTTAAAAGTATAATAGTTTAATTGTTTGTGAGTTGCATATTTTTTGTCATTTAGTATTTTTTATATCTTCATTTTCTGCTATATGTTTTGTATCATCTTTTGCTATCCAATATATTTTTCACATGTTTTTTTCCTACAACTTTATCTATATTATTTTCAACGTTCCATTTTCCATTACTCTATTTTTCAATATAATTCCTTTAACCAATTTACTTTTTTACATTACACTTTAGCGCACGTTAGACTTCCCCCCCGTCGTGTGAACCTACCGGGTTCCGGCTGCTCCGTGCTGTGCAGCGTCCATCTAGGCAGTCCGGGACCGCGGCAGAACAGCGCGTAGTATTTGCCGTTGTCGTTGAAGTAAGCATCGTAGTACTCGCACCCGTTCTCCAGCTTACACGTCAAGCACACGGGTTTCCGCGGACTGTCGGCCTCGGGCGTGCCGACGCTCCACAGGTGGCGCCGCCTGGCGTACTCGCGATGGTTCTCCGTGGCGACGTAGTAGACGAGCCGCTTCTCGTGATCGTAGCCGACGATTGCCGTGACGTCATACGTGCCGTGAGTGAGCGGGATCTCGTTCACTTCCTGTGGGAAAATTCCCGGCGAATCAATAACAATGCTTACGTACGTCATTACCGTGTGGGCGCTACGAATTAGAAAAGTGATTACGTCACCGTAAATAGTAAAAGTAAAAAAATATTTTTACTTTTTCACAAAATGTAAGTAATTCTGTTCACTTTTTATGGTTAATCGCTGCATTATACTTCCTATTTTACTATATTGTTCGATGTAAACATACACTCGTGACTCATACATAACCCATAACAAGCAATTATTGTCAGGATCATAATATCAAATCGTCCAGATTTTTTTGATTTTTAACTAGTTGAAAAACAATCTTATCAGGTAAGAATTTGAGGATACATTTTGTGCCGTTAGTACTTGCTTTTAATGTAAAAAATGGCAACAAAAATTTACGAATATACACAATAGAAAATTCGTGACGTAGTCAATTTAATGTAATTTATTATATATTATGTATTGTATTATGTAATTTATTAATTTTCGTAAGAAATATTTTGTAATTTACAGGAGTGGCTGACAGGAAGAACAAATTCTCATTTCACCCTCGATCACTTCTATTTATTTAGTTTCACTTCTTTAAATTTGTCAGCTCTGTTAATTAATTAATTTAACCATTATAATACCTTCAATATGTAGGCTAATTGCCATAAGTGTAAATATATTGATTGAAATTGAAAACAAAATAAAAAAAAGTTTAAATTAACAAGATTCGGGAAAGAGAGGAAGTCGCAAGTAGAGTATTGATAAAGGCTGAAGTCGATAATTTCACGATCTTTGATATTATAATATACTCCTGATCACGGCCATAATATCTTGCAGGCAACAAGTCTTGCGTCTGGTTAGAATCCAAACCACATGACACCACCCTGGATGTTATATACAGGGCCGTAGCTTGCGGGGGGGAGGGGGCAAGGGGGGCAGCTGCCCCCTAGATTTTGGAGCAAAAATTAAAAAAATTAATTGTTCTACTAAAAGAATTGTCGTAGTCAGAATGAAGGCTGTACATGTACTCAAAAGTGCCTCAAATACCATCTCCTGCGATCTACATTTTCAAAATGTTCTGTAGGATGACCTCCAGACCCCCCACCTATTTCTCACCTCCTCCTTGAAATTCTGGATCCGCCACTGCCCTCCTTAGGAATTTGTTCAGCCTACGGCCCTCATCCAACACATACAACAATATTTGTCATAGAAAGAATCTTCCAATGACAAATAGTGTCATAAGAGAGCGTATAATTATGCGTATGTCGAATTTGTCATATAGATGCAAGCAGAACAGGCTGTATATACGTACGGACATCTCCAGCATGGTGACGTGCATGAAGTCTCCGTGGTTGGCATCGCGTTGCGGGAGAATGTAGAAGTAGCTCCGTAGATCGTCAGCAAACAGAGGAGGTGCGTACACCTCCACCCATCCGTCCTTCTCCATGTACGTGTAATGCTGCAGGGACGGGAGAGCGACACTGTTATATAGTTATAATAGTTATACTAGTTATAATAGTTAATAGATGGCAAACGAGAGGAGGCTGCGACATCCTCCACCCGGCATCCGGTCTTCTCTAGTGTAGCGGTGTCATGCTGGCAGGACGCGGAGAGACACTGTTATATAGTTAATACTTAGTTATGAATAGTTATACCAGTTATATAGTTTTTAAATAAATAGTTATAAATATAGTTTATACTATTATAATATAGTATATAATAGTTATAATAGTTATAATATAGTTAAATAGTCTATAACTAGATACAAAGTTACAAAACAACAAAACACACACACACACCCACCATCCACACAACACACACACACAGCACTACACACACACAACACGACACCACACACACACCCACACACACACGCACACCGAGCGGGGACACCCCACACACAGCACACACATCCCGCCCACCCACACAGTAACTCCTTCACTTACCCGCGCTCAACACGCTCCGCTCCGATGTCGCATCGCATATTGCACATAAGGCGGAGAAGTTCTGATGTCGGCTCTGGAGAGGGAGCGACCGACACTCGCGCCGGTCGATGCGCAGAAACATTCACCCGCGTGAAGTAAGTACTGCCTGCAACGATCCACAGCATGTACAAGGGGATATATATATGGGAGTATATATATAGTAGTATATATATACATATACAGGGTACAATTATATATAGGTAAGCGATATATATGTTTAATAGTATTATCAGGGGTTAATAGAGTGACAACGATCCACAGCACGACACATATATAAGTATATATACCATATAAGTACAATATAAGTATGACTAATTGATACTATATAGGCTATACAGTATAGGGTATAGTAATATATAACAATATACGTTATAACACTCTCTAATCAGCGGTTAATAATGGAGGCAAATGTTTGTCATTGTTAAAAGTGATTACGTCACCGTCAATAGTCAAAAAAAATAAAAGAGGAGAGAGCATTTCCACTTTTCACTAAAATATAAGTAATTCTGTTTCACTTTTTTATGGTTTAAATGTGCTGCATTATACTTCTTATTTTTATAAAGTTGTTCGATGTGAACATAGCCACCCGTGACCCATGACATAGGCCCTAAGTAGGCAAGCGATTTAATGTCAGGAACATAATATCAAATCGTCCAGGTTTTTTTGGAGGTTGTTAACTAGTTGATGAAACAATCTTATCAGGTAAGACTTTGAACGATACGTTTAGTCCTGGGCCGCCTTAGTTTTACTTTTAATGTGGAACAAGAATGGGCAAAAGAGAATTGACCATGCGAAATTTTGTGACGCCTAGTCAATTTAACCCCTGATATACATATCGTACACACCACTTATATATATATATATATCTCCTGCCTACCAAACGATCAGCATATCAATTATGGATCGAACCTCCGTCGAAACTCCGCATTAATTTCAACGCCTTTCAAAACTTATTTCTTGAGAAATTAGGTTTTGATGTATAGGATTTTATCTGGCGAAATAGTTAGTGATGTATATATCCTCCGTCGCTTCCTATGATGATTCGAACCTCCGTCAGAAACTCCCGCAATATTGCAACCGGCTTTTCAAAACTTATCGTCTTAAATTGAGGTTTGATGTATAGGAATTTATCTGGATATTAGTGATATATAGACTGTTTAGATTTAGATTAGAGAGTCATAATAGAGATTTTAGTGAAATTACATAGTCAACTTTGTTTAATATGCATTATGCGTGTCAGCAAGTTAGCGATACTAGCGGGGGTCAACGAGTGTAAGATCTTTTATTATCGCTTTCATTTTATTGTTCGAGCTCGTTGCGAGAATTGTTGAAATGTGCGGCGCTTTTTGATCATTTATGTAAAAATGCGCAATATAGAATAATAAAATAATAAATAAATTAATATATATATATATATAATAATTAATAATTAACTAAATAATAAATAATTATAAGTTGAGCATATATATAATACCAGGCTTAGTCTGGGTTGTTGCTCTACTTGTTCCGCTGCCGTATGGTTATTCTACGTCCTGATAGTGAATAGCAAGTGAGAAGAAAACCCATACTATCTCTCTCTCTCTGCCTCTCTCTCATCTCTCTCTCTGTCTCTCGTCTCTCTCTCTTCGTCTCGTCTCTCTCTCTCTCTCTCTCTCTCTCGTTCCTTTCTCTCCCTCCTCTCTGCTCTTTCGTCTCTCTCTCTCTCTTCTGTCTCGTCTCTTCTTCTCGTGCCTCTCTCTCGATCTCCTCTCTCTCTCTCTCGCCATCTCTCTCTGTCTCTCCTCTTGTCCTCTCTCTCTCGTCTCTATCTGCTCTCTCCTATCCTCGTCTCCCGGTCTCTCTCTCCTGGCATCCTCTCATCGTTCCTGTTTCTCTCTCTCTCCTCCTCTCTCTCTTCTTCTCCGCTCTCTCTCCTTCTCCTCTCCGCTCTCCGTTCGCTTTCTCCGTCTCTCTCTCCGTCTCTTTCTCTCTCTCTCTCCTCTCTCTCTCTTTCTCTTTTCTCTCCGCTCTTTCTCCTCTCTCTACTCTCTTCTATCTCTCTTCATGGCTTTTCTCTCTCTCTCTACTCTCTCTCTCTCTCTTCTCTCATCTCGTCTCGTGGGCTCGGCGGTCGTCACTTTCCTCTCTTTTCTTGCTCTCTCTCCCCTCGCTTTTCTCTCGTCATTCTCATTCCTCCGCTCACTCTCTCCTCTCGTCTCTCGATGTCTCTCTCTCCTTCTCTCTCTCTTCTCNTCTACATCTACATCTACAATCTACATCTA
Source organism: Priapulus caudatus (assembly GCF_000485595.1). Classification (NCBI taxonomy): domain Eukaryota; kingdom Metazoa; phylum Priapulida; class Priapulimorpha; order Priapulimorphida; family Priapulidae; genus Priapulus; species Priapulus caudatus. The sequence goes on from NW_014579200.1 coordinate 20,386, forward strand.
CATCTACATCTACAAATCGTACATCTTACATCTGTATCTACATCTACATCTACATTTGTATCTGTATCTACATCTGTATCTGACATCTACATCTGTATCTACATCTACATCTACATCTACATCTACATTCTACATCTACACCACATCTACATCTACATCACATTCTACATCACATCACACTACATCTGTAATCTTAACAAAAAAAAAAGCACATCTACATCTACACCTACATCTACATTTACATCTACATCTACACATCTACAATCTAATCTACATCTCACACCTACATCTACATCTACATCTACATCTACATCTACATCGTACATCTACATCTACATCTACATCTACATCTATATCTACATCTACAGCTACAATCATACTATCACATCTAACATTACATCTACATCTAACATCTACATCTGATATCTACATCTACACTATCATCTGTATCTTACACTGTATCTACATCTACATCTGTATCATACATACTACATCTACATCTACATCTACATCTACATCTACACCTTACATCTACACATCACATACTACATCTACATCTACATCTACATCTTACATTTGTATCTACATCTACATCACATCTACACCCTACATCACATTGTACCATCTACATCCCTACCCATCTACATCACATCTACACCTTACATCTACATCTACATCTACATCTAACATCTACCATCTACATCTACATCTACATCTACATCTTACATCTACATCGACATCTACATACCTACATCTACAAATCTACATCTACATCTACATCTACATCTACATCGTACATCTCACATCTAAATCTTACATACTACACCTATCAATCTACCATCTACATTCTTACATTCTACATCCTAACATCTACAATCTACATCTACACCTACATCTGCATTCTACATCTGTATCTACATCTAACATCGTATCTACAGTCTACAATCTACATCATACATCTACATCTTACATCTACATCTGTATCTGCCCATCTACATCTACATCTACACCTAGACCTTACATCTACATCTACATGCTACATCTACATCATACATCTACATCACATCTACATCTACATCTACAACACATGCTACATCTACAATCTACATCTACATCTACATCTACATCTACATCTACATCTACATCTACATCTGTATCGACATCTACATCTACATCTACATCACATCTACATCTACATCTACATCTTTATCTACATCTACATCTACATTACATCACAATCTACATCTACATCTACACTACAATCTACACCTACATATACGTTCATTACTGACAGTCTATACACACAGCAGTAGTAGTGTCCAGACGTAACATATGTGATTGCTATACGGCGACACAAATACTTCCCCCTCCCCTCGTGGGTTTGATTATAAATAAAATATATACCCCCACATCGATAACGCCATCAGAGTATGCTCATTCTATCGCACGGCTATTGCGTTTTTCTAATATACAATCAAGTATTACATAGTATCAAGAGTATAACACTGTTTTAACAGCATCGTTTTTCGTAGTTTTCAACTTGAATTTCTTCTATCAATAGGTGCGCTCACACTGGCGCGAATTAGCGGGCTGCAAAACCCGGTTTTTGCACGCCCGCTCGAAAAAACTGAGCTTTTTACAAGTTTAACGACAATTAGCGCTCACTTAAACGCCGCCTCAAAAATAGCGCCTCTACCAAAGAACACTTCCGAACTGCACTAATTTGGAATCAGCGCGGCTTATTGCACCGCGCGTGATATTGCCCCGCGGCAAGTTAACGGAATATTCGCCTGTGTGACAACGCACACAATTAGGCCACTATTATCCTGCCGCTATTAGCGGGCTGAGCAGCGCGGTTTTTCTTGTGTGTGAACGCGCCTAATATGTAAATAAATATATTCAAAATTTACCTTGTTTTGTTCTCTGATTCTCCCTTAATCATATGAACTCACCAGTTTACTCTTCTCTATTATGTACTCTTAATATACATCCATCCTGATGCTCGCAGCTATACGTGTAAGGTTAGAGTGAAGTCACGATGAAGCATTCCTGTACTATACAGTATAGTCTTCTTCGTTACATAATTTACCGGCCGTTTGTTACGTAGGAAATTCGAATAAACCTTCTGGTGCTGAGGGAAACGGTTATTTCTGAGAAGCACTCGATTGAATCTCTTTTCATTATGTGCGAAACCCGGGAAACTCGAAAAACACCTGATTGATTTCTCGGGTTCGAAGAGAAGGCAAACCGGAGCGGAGACGACGGTTGAAGGCCGAGATCGGATTTTAATTAACTCGAAACTGTAATGCAGAAGTATACATTACTCCACGGCGCACCGCACACGCCACGCGCCACCACACACACACACGCACACGCACACACACACACACACGGCTAGCGCCACACACACACACACACACACACACAACACACACACACACGCACACACACACCAACATCCACACACACACAACACAACACACACACACACACACACACACACACACACACATATATATATATATGGGCACTGTAATATGTACTGGTAACGCGACAACCGCTTTTTGTGCCGCCTTCGTATATTACGCTAAAATATAGAAACCAGGGAATATATATCATATATCAAAGACCTAATAAATACCTAGAGAGTACAACGCGAAAAAACGGGAAAATAGTAGCTATTTCACGCCAATTATTATTCTTACTTTGCCTGCGAGTCTAAGAATAATTTTAATCGTATTGCATTAAGCAGAAATTATTTGCCCTTTCTTTGCTCAGGTATTATTAGCTCTTGAAGATATATATATATATATATCGAATCATTTTATCTAATTCAATAATAAATAAATAAATACTAAAAATAAATAATGAAGAATGTAATTTAATAATACATAAATAAATAATATTAAATTATTTTAATAATAAATAATGTCGAATGATTACCTTTGGGTATCTGATTTCCGCTACACTCGTGTACAGTTCCTTGTCTTCACCGTACATCGGATAACGAAAGATAACCTTCACTTTGCTGTCGTTAAAGGTAGCATAGCACAATCTATGCCCCTTCGGCGACCACCAGGTGGCATGGTCGTCGCCCAATATCTCTTCTGAAGGAATGAAATGATTACTTCAATAACGCATTAACTCGGAATCAATTGACGTAGAACAGAAGTTGGCAAACATTCGTGTTTTGTGAGAAATCGGTTGATCTACCTGGTGTAACCTTGTATAATGGTTATATTATGGATAAATTTGTCATAAAAATGACATCGCTTCGCCGTTTAAATAGCATTTAGGTATAAATATAATTGCAACCTTCGTGTGATTAGCCCCTCCGCGTCTAGTAACGTCCCAAAATAAATATAGGCAAATATGCGCAATCTTTTCAGGATGCAGCACGGTCGCGGGTGTCAATGTCGCCGTTCTAAATTTCGTAGCGTTGATGTGCTAATTAATTATAACAAATTAAATTAGGTATCTGCCGTAACCAAATTACGTGTGGGCTATAGGACTGATTTGTGTTATAGCGATTAAGTACAGTTGTATGCAGTAAAAATTCTAGAGCTCTAGATCCCTTTAAATATATAGAAACTTTATATAATAGAAGACATATATATTAGTGTTAGGAGATTATTTCAGTCTGTGCTTTTTGTTTAATTAATACGTGGACCCTAGATGCTTTCTTGTAAACATTAATATAGTACAGACAGCAGGTATCTCATTTCAACGCATATCTCCTGCTGTAATGGCTGTAATAGTGCCATGAGCCGACTGTCAAACAATATATATATATTATATATATATATATAATGTGTGTTGGTGTGTGTGTGGTGTGTGTGGTGTGGTGTGTGTGTGTGTGTGTCGTGTGTGAAGAAAGAGACCCTTTTATACACACCACACACACACACACACACACTACACACACACACACACACACACACAGCACACACACGACGACATCACACCCACGACACACACACACACACACACACAGTATATATATATATATATATATATATATATATCGCGTACTATATTTACCTTCGTAGACCCAGTCAGGGATTCCATTGAATATGACGTTGTTCTGTCCTGTGTGTGTGAGGCGCAGCGGCGCTTTCGCTGCGTCCCAAGCGTCCTCTTTGTAATATATATCGTTGTTGTGAATGAGAAGCTAGAGTAGAAGAAAAACATATGTGTACGTGTATGCTCTATATTTGAAACTTGTAGGTTTGTTGTGAAGCGAGAGGGAGAGATAGAGAAGAGAGAGAGAGAGAGCGTGTGTGTGTGTGTGTGTGTGTGTGTGTGTGTGTGTGTGTGTGTGTGTGTGTGTGTGTGTGTGT